>NW_019943684.1:0-2460 GCF_002910315.2 Salvelinus sp. IW2-2015 | reverse complement strand
CCTACTTTTACCATTACATTTTAAACAAAGAACCAAAAGGTTCTATATAGAACCCAAATAACAATTTTTTATAAGAGTATAGACTGACATGTATGAATAAATATTATTCATATTTTCTTCAACATACAAAGGACCTCATAAGATTCTTATAATATTTTTTCCATATGGGTAGCAATTCAGGCACGTGTAGCCTGGCATTTTATATAAGATGTACAGTACTAATAAAATTTTGTGAGATGGTAGACGATGCCCTCTCACATCGGAGAGACAGAGATGGTGATCTTGCTTATAGCTATTTTTATGACAAACTTGCAGACATCTCCGCAGTACCTTCCAACACACTCACAGAAATCCTCCATTTGAAAAAACTGAACCCTTGAGGCAGGAGCCACAGGTGTGAGCAATCAACTAATTAACCAGTCGTAACTGGACTCAGTTCTACAATTAACTAGGGACATTAATGGGAGAATTATCAAGGGACAACTCAGTCTACATTAAACACAGGTAAGGTGGCTGGTGAATAAAGACACATTAACTGGATTTAGCTCGATGATGAATGGATCCTTGATAGAACACGATAGAAATACATTTGCCACAAATGAAGTGAGGCTACTCCTCCACAAATTCTAGGCAAGCTAATGTCTTGAATTAGCAACTGTAATATCAACAAAGGCTTGGGCTAAACAGACATGATTTTGATGTTAAATTCTGATGAAAAATGGTTCATGTAGAACCTCCCACTGGGCACATACTGGTCAACGTTTGTTTTCACTTCATTTCAACTAAAAAAATATTGTGAATTCAATGTGGAAATGGTAAATATGAAAATAAAAGCTTCCAAATTAAACAAAAATATGAATAATACTCCCACCTCTCTGTTATGGTTAAACCATTTATTTCTAGGTGGCTGCACAAGCTGTCTCTCTGTCCATGGCACTGTCCACTCAGTAGTGCTGAATTCCGGCCTCAGCTGAGCTCTTTTAAATGCATACATTTTCCTTTGTACTTTCTCATTTTCGTCATTTGTTTGCCATGCACCCTTGATAAAAATAGACTATGCCTTTGCTCCAATGCATTGYTTAATCGTGCTTCTACACCTGCATTGCTTGCTCTTTGGAGTTTTAGGTTGGGTTTCTGTACAGCACTTTGTGACATCAGCTGATGTAGGAAGGGCTTTAAATTTGATTGATTGATCGTTGTTTGATTTGTTTTTTGCAATTTCTGGGGCGGTTGCGCGGGTATCGGTGCTCTCTGTGCCGTCTTTGGCCAGAAGAAGTAGACCATTTATTTAGRTTTATTATTTTCTATKAATTATTTTGGATTTGTGTGCCCATGAGAATTGTTTTCATGGTGAAACATAATGAAATGTTACATGGGTATAGTTAAATWKATTTTCCAAGATCTCCAACATCCAGTACAGYGTTTCAGTTCAATGTTCTAAATCAATTGTTAAACACTTATTAKTTACAAATAACTGTRAWAAATGCCATTCATTTTACCAGGCAAGTCAGTTAAGAACAAATTCTTATTCACAATGACAGCCTACCCCGGCCAAACCCAGACAACGCTGGGCCAATTGTGCGCCACCCAATCATGGCCAGATGTGATACAGCCTGGATTTGAACCAGGGACTGTAGTGAAACCTCTTGCACTGAGATGCAGTGCCTTAGATTGCTGGGCCACTCTGGGACCTGTGTAAGGAAAGAAAGGTAGTGTTTTATGTCACATGATCTGTGAAGACTCCAAGCATTCAACTCATGCATTTTGTACAACTCATGAACTAGGGTGTAAACATGGTTTGATTCAACTTGTGTATTGTTTTGAATGTAGGCTACCTGTTCTGTGTGTGTTCATGTGCGTAACATTGCCTAGGCTGAGAGGGTACCGGTAGTGGTGTAGGCCTAGTGGAGGGTAAACCCAACTAAACGCAGTTTAGCCACCTTTTTCCGAAAAATGCATTGAAAGTATTGGGAGATTTACTTTTTTCACCACGACTGACAATCAGAGTTGACACATCTATTATTTTACCACTACATCACTGGCTACTGGTAGGCCTATTTTAAGTTCATGGTAATAGGCCTACACATTGTAGACTAGTCTAGTAAATTGAGGGTGACTATCCCTTTTTTCCCAGGACAGTTTCAGCCCCATTTCAGGTGTCCTGACGTTTCAGGTTACAAAAATATGTCAATCAATTAATGTAGGCCTAATAAATTGCAATCACTGAATGTCATTAGGCACACTTCTTGGTGTTTTGTAAGCGGATGTCTATTTCCATTCATCAAATGGAGCGAGTGTACAAGCACWAAAAAAAAATGGGGTGCCTTCCCAGCTAGCACAGTGGATCTGGACCGATTCCGGCAGAGAGTCGGGGCACTCGGCTGAGAGTCAGACTCTGCCGACATCATGTGGCCCGAGTCTGGGCCGCCTTAGGCAGTATTAATTATGGCTAGGATGCGG
>NW_019943683.1:89869-112155 GCF_002910315.2 Salvelinus sp. IW2-2015 | reverse complement strand
ATGCTTCAGCCTATAACTACATAACCCTTCGGCGAACATACCAGTAACAGATCTGCTGTAGCCTATGAAATCGTCAACGACTGCTTTGCCTATAGACAACATACACGCTAATGTCAGCTAAGCTCATCAGCCTGCTATGTTTATTATCAATGAAATATCAACATAAAAATTACAATGAACCTACCAGGTACCACCCAATTCCGTAAACTCGCGGTACCCTCAATAGATATCATTCCTAACAAACTGCCCCTCCAAAAACACCTCTGCTGTTGCAAACCAAGATCTCAGCGATCACTGCCCTCATTGCCTTATCCGTAATGGGTCAGCGGTCAAACGACGCTCCACTCATCACTACGTTAAAAACGCCTCCCTGAAACAACTTCAGCGAGCATGCGCCTTTCTAACCGACCCCCTGGCGCGTATCGCCGGAAGGATATCGATCTCATCCCGTCAGTAGAGGATGCCTGGTCATCTTTTTTAAAATCGCTTCCTCACCATCTTGAATAAGCATCCCCATTCAAGAAATTTAGAACCAGGAACAGTAATAGCCCTTGGTTCTCTCCTGACCTGACTGCTCTTACAACCAACAGAAAAACATCCTAGGCGTTCTGCCATAGTCGTAACAGCCCCCGTGATATGCAACTTTCCAAGGGAGCCAGAAACCAATATAGCACAGCAGTTAGAAACAGGCCAACGGCTAGGCTTTTTTCAAGCAGAATTTGCTTCCTGCGAACACAAATTCAAAAAGCTTCTGCGAACACACGTAAAGTCCATGGAGAATAAGAACACCTCCTCACCAGCTTCCCAACCGCTCTGAAGATAGGAAACACTGTCACCTACCGACAAATCCACTATAAATTGAGAATTTCAATATGCATTTCCACGGCTGGGCCATGCTTTCCATCTGGTCCGCCCTACGCCAGGCAACAAGCCACTGCCCTCACCCCTCTGCCTGTACGTCGCCCAGCTTCCCCCATTTCCTTTCTCCAAAATACAGTCAGCTGATGTCCTAGAATGAGCTGCAAAATCTGGACCCTTACAAAATCAGCCGGGCCTAGATAATCTGGACCCTTTCTTTCTAAACTATCTGCTGAAAAATGTGCCACCCCTATTACTAGCCTCTGTCAAAAACCTCTCTTTTTCGTGTCGTCCCGAGATCCCCAAAAGATTGGAAAGCAGCTCCGGTTATCCCCCTCTTCAAAGGGCGGGACACCCTGACCCTAACTGCTTACAGCCTGATATCTATCCTACCCGGCCTTTCTAAGGTCGTTTCGAAAGCCCAAGCTCAACACACAACAGATACCGACCAATTTCAATCGCCACACACCTGTCTCGCTATTGCCAATATCTGGTTTCAGAGCATCTGTCATGGGTGCCCACCTCAGCCACGCCTCCAAGGTCATAAACGAGCATCGTAACCGCCCCAATCGATAGGAAACATACTGCTGCAGCCGTATTCATGACCTGGCCAAAGCGCTTTGACTCTTCAATCACCACATTCCTCATTGCGCACTCGACAGCCTTGCGTTTACCTCTAATGATTGCCTCGCCTGGTTCACCAAACTCACTTCTGCTGATCGAGTTCAGTTGTTCAATCGGAGGGGTCTGTTGTCCCGGCCTCTGGGCCAGTCTCTATGGGGGTGCCAACAGGGTTCAATCTGGATCGACTCTCTTCTTCTTGCATACTCGAATGCAGTCGCTCTGCTGCTGTGATTCTCTGATCCACCTCTACCAGCAACGACACATATTCGCTGTATACTTTGGCCCTTCGTTTCGACACGTGTTAACAACTCTCCAGCGCGAGCCTTCAAGCCATACAACTCCTCCTTCCGTGGCCTCCAACTGCCTCTTAAATACAAGTAAAACCAAATGCATCTCTTCAACCGACAGCCTAGCTCTGCCCTGCCCCGCCTGTCCAAACATCACTACTTGGACGGTTGCTGACTTGAATATGTGGAACAATACAAATACCTAGGTGTCTGCGTTAAGACTGTAAACGTCTCCTTCCAGAACTCACATCAAACAATCGTTCCAATCCAAGTCAAATCTTAGAATTTGGGACTCCTTTCCGCAACAAAGCATCCTCTTCTCATGCGCCCCAACATACCCTTCTAAAACTGACCATCCACCAATCCTCGACTTCGTGATGTCATTCAAAATAGCCTCCCAAAAACCGTAACTCAATATAATTTGGATGCAGTCTACACAGTGCCCTCAGCACCCACGCTCCCCCTCCAGTTTTGTCACCAAAGCCCCATAACTACCCACACACTGCGACCAGTACACTCTCGTGGCTGCCCTCGCTTCATACTCGTCGCCAAAAATCCACTGGTTCCAGGTCATAGTACAAGACACCTGCCTAGGTAAGTCCCCCCTTATCTCTGCCTGCCTGGTCACCATAGGCAGAGCACCTATCTGCACACGCCGCTCCAGCAGGAATATCTCTCTAGTCACCCCCAAACCTAATTCGTTCCTTGACGCCTCTCCTCCAGTTCTCTGCTGCCCCCAATGACATGCCGAACGAACTACAAAAATCTCTGAAATTGGAAACAACCTATCTCCCTCAACTAGCTTTAAGCCCCACCAGCTGTCAGAGCCAGCCCTCATATGATTACTGCACCTGCACTAACCCATCTACAATTTACCAAACAACTACCTACTTTACCGTACTATTATTAATTAATTTATTTGCTCCTTTGCCACCCCATTATTTTCTGTCTCTCTTGCCCACTTTTCTTCCGCCCTGCCAAAACCAACCATTCAAGTGTTTTTTTAGTTTTATATTTACTTGCTGTGTTGTATTACTTCACCTCCATGGCCTTTAATTTGATTATTATATAACGATATAATTTGTTTGCCTTCACCTCCCTATCTCACCTCACTCTCACATGTATACTAGACTTATTTTTTTTTCACTGCTATTATTGACTATAATGTTTGTTTTACTCCATGTGTAACTATGTGTTGTTGTATGCTGTCGACTGCTTTGCTTTATCGTTGCCAGGCTCGCCCAATTGTAAATTGAGAACGTGTTCTCAATTGCCTACCTGTTAAATAAAGGTAAAAAAAAAATAAAATAAATAAAAATGCTTCCAGGCCTATAGAACATACAGTACAGATCTGACCTATGTTCAGGCCATAGAACATACAGTAAGATCTGCTATGTTCGGCTATAGAACATACAGTACAGCATCAACCTCTATGTTCAGGCCTATAGAACATACAGTACAGACCTGCTATGTTCAGGCCTATAGAACATACAGTACAGATCTGCTATGTTCAGGCCTATAGAACAGTATTGCTTTATACTTTCAGCAGCAGTATTGACATTATGTCCCATCCTTATTCCACCAAGGACTCTGGAGTCAAATAACGGGGTGTCACGGCCTGTTAAGCAGAATTACATGGATTGTCAGTGACCCCAGTCCTGTGTGTGCTGCATGCCCTGACTGAGCACTAGAGACACTGCGTTTATAAATGGGTTACTATTCACAAATTAATTCAGCGGAAATAGGTCCCGTCTCCTTACACCAATAACGAGTTAAGTGGCGTCCATGTTTGATTTTGACATCCATGGGAAATGGTACAGAGAAAGGGTCCGTGTCCCAACTCGCACCCTCTACCCTATATAGTGCACTACTTTTGACCGAAGCCCTATGTGCCCTGGTCAAAAGTAGTGCACCAAGTAGGYAATCAGGTGCCATTTGGGATGCAGKAGAGTGACTCACAACAGCCTGCCTGCCTGTCTGGCTGCACATTACATTTGAACTTAACACAATTAGCTGGCTACGGATATTCTGTAGAATCAAATGACGTGGTTGATTATCAATTTCTCCTTCCTAAAAATACATTGAAGMGCTTTGCTGTCTGTCACAGATGAATCCCTCTGCCTTATGTCCCAGAGGAAATCACACGTGACACGACACCCCTGCCCCTGGCGGTTGATCTCATATAGATCACTCAGACAGAGGGGACGCCCCAAATGACACCCATTCCCTATATACTGCACTGCTTTTGCCCAGAGATCATACCCATAGGGCTCTGGTCCAAAGTAGTGCACTATATAGGTAGTGACGTTGCCACGAGCAACATTAAGGGGGTGTGTAACAGAGTGTAGGAGGGACAGCTATGTCATGTGGAAGAGAGGGGTTCAGAGTCCTTAAACTGTCATTATTGTTGTGTTTTTCAGTAATGTGGATGTCTGATGTTGTGTCTGGACTACGTCATGCCTCTCACCTTATCAGACGGCATCTTCAAGTACGTAAAATATCTGTGATAATCACACAATGAGGACATATCTAATCAAATCTAATCTCAATATCTGCTGCTCGTGGCAACGTCCTATCCTTCGTGGTATTGTGCTCTGGTCGTTCTGGCGGGAAGCAGGGGGGGTTGGGGGAAATGTGAGGGGAGACTCAGGGGCCGGATAGGTGGGATGGGAAGGGATGGGGATTACACGGGTCTTGCGTGGGGAGGGAGGATGCAGGTTGGATGGGGACTGAGGGGGCGGGGTACATGGTTTCTGTGGTGGGGAGGAGGATGCAGGTTGGATGGGGACTGAGGGGGGGATACATGGTCTCTGGGTGGGGAGGAGTGGTGGGGGTGGATTGGGGTTATCTTTGCACGCATTTCTTTGATTGTTTTTGCACCTGTAACCATCCCCCCCCACCTCAGTGAAAAAATAATAACTAACTAAAAAAGTTATTCCCAAAAAAGCGAGTAACCTACCCAAACCTGGATATACTGCTACTCTGAGATGTTAATCAGGTGAACATATTACTATAATGCTTGTCATGTTTCTTCGTATTGATCTTCATTCAGCTCTTATCTTTTGACACAATGCTTCATTTTGTTGATACTGATCTAATCATCAGTGTTACACATCGTCACAGTAAT
This sequence comes from Salvelinus sp. IW2-2015, assembly GCF_002910315.2. Taxonomy (NCBI): domain Eukaryota; kingdom Metazoa; phylum Chordata; class Actinopteri; order Salmoniformes; family Salmonidae; genus Salvelinus; species Salvelinus sp. IW2-2015. Next base: position 107,259 of record NW_019943683.1, on the reverse strand, counting down.
CATCAGTGTTACACATCGTCACAGTAATCATCAGTGTTACCATCTGGTCACAGTGACCATCAGTGTTACCATGATCACAGAGTAACATCAGTGTTACCATGGTCACAGTGACCATCAGTGTTACCCATGGTCACAGTAACCATCAGTGTTACCCATGGTCACAGTAACCATCAGTTACCCATGTCACAGTAACCATCAGTGTTACCATGGTCACAGTAATCATCAGTGTTACCATGTCATAACATCAGTGTTACCCATGGTCAAGTAACATCAGTGTTACCCATGGTCACAGTAACCATCGTGGTTACCCATGTCACAGTAACCATCAGTGTTACCCATGGTCACAGTAACCATCAGTTTACCATGGTCACATTACCATCAGTGTTACCATCGTCACAGTAACCATCAGTGTTACCCATTGTCACAGTAACCATCGTGTTACCATGTCACAGTAACCATCAGCTATTACGAAGCAATCCAGTGTATTTTCGGTATGAACTCCTTTCCGTTTTTATCTGGCCTATCAGTGTCCCTGGGGCCTCCCCCAAGGCAGCTTACAGCATCAGAGCACAACCACAGGTCCCACCTGCTGCCTGACTGGATGCACACACAACACACACACACACACACACACACACACACACACACACACACACACACACAACAACACACACACACACACACACACACACACACACACACACACACACACACACACACACACACACACTGAGAGGAGGTGTCTTTTGGGTCCACCAGTCACAACGTGGACAGAGCAATATCTCTATTAGACAACAACGGGCTCTATTTCAATTAAAACACTGCTGCCTTCCATGGAGTGATTCCTGTACCTTTAAACTCAGCCTGACCGGGTGACACCGTCCTCTCTGCTGGGGACAGATATAGCCTGCGTCCAAAATGGCACCCTTTCCTATGGTGCTGGTCAAAAGTAGTGCACTATGTAGGGAATAGGTAGCATTTGGAATTAAACATAGAAAGATCCATCCACATATGGACAGGTGGAACCAAGGGAAGTGAGGATTGGGACCAGTAGAGGCATATTAGGACACCTGTGACTGCAAATCAGCCCTGGGTTCAAATTCTATTTGAAATATTTTATGTGTTTTGAGCGGTTGCGTTTTGCCAGTACTCTATTGGTTCCATTGTGCAACAAGTTACATCAAACCCAGATAAAGTATTTGAACCCAGGTTCTGACCGCAGTAGATGAATACCCTGGTCCCTGAGTGACATACGTGAGTGTTATAGCATGATGCCTCAACAGGAGATTCGATTAACTACCATCAGGATCAGGTCAGTGGGACTGTGGCTCAAGCAGCTGATCTGACTCTTAACTGAATGAGTGTTGCTCAGCTCTGCTGACCTGCTAATTCTTCATTACACATGCACATCCTATAGGCTACGTACTCCACATGCACATCCCTATAGGCTACTTCCACATGCACATCCTATAGGCTACGTCCACAGCACATCCTATAGGCTAGCTTCCACATGCACATCCTATAGGCTACGTCCACATGCACATCCTATAGGCTACGTCCACATGCACATCCTATAGGCTACGTACACATGCACATCCTATAGGCTACGTCCACATGCACATCCTATAGGCTACTTCCACATGCACATCCTATAGGCTACGTACACATGCACATCCTATAGGCTACGTACACATGGCTTCCACATGCACATCCTATAGGCTACGTCCTCAAAAAGGTCAGGCATACGACTGAGGCAGCTAGGTATTTTTATAAGCTAAGGCTTTGTCTCAGATGGAACCCTATCCCCTATATATGTGGATGTATTTATTATAGGATGAGGTGGAATGTGGATTTATTTACATTAGTATTCAGACCCCTTCCCCCTTTCAATAAAAAAAAAACCCAGATACCTTATTTACKWAAGTAWTCAGACCCTTTGCTATGAGACTCGAAATTGAGCTCAGGTGCATCCTGTTTCCTTTGATCATCCTTGAGATGTTTCTACAAGCTGTGTTAAATTACATTGATTGGACATGATTCAGAAAGGCATGTAAACCTGTGCCTTGCAAAATTATTCACTTGGTGTTTTTCCTATTTTGTTGCATTACAACCTGTAATTTAAATTGATTTTTATTTGGATTTCATGTAACTGACATACACAAAATAGTCCAAATTGGTGAAGTGAAATGAAAGAGAACTTGATCAAAAAGAAAAAAAGAAAAAACAGAAAAGTGGTGCGTGCATATGTATTTCACCCCCTTTGCTATGAAGCCCCTAAATAAGATCTGGTGCAACCAGATGTCACATAATTCGTTAAATAAAGTCCACCTGTGTGCAATCTAAGTGTCACATGATCTGTCACATGATCTCAGTACATATACAGTTGAAATCGGAAGTTTACATACACTTAGGTTGGAGTCATTAAAACTTGTTTTTCAACCACTCCACAAAAGTGTTAACAAACTATAGCTGTGGCAAGTCGGTTAGGACATCTACTTTGTGCATGACACAAGTCATTTTTCCAACAAATGTTTACAGACATATTATTTCACTAATAATTCACTGTATCAGAATTCCAGTGGGTCAGAAGATTACATACACTAAGTTGACTGTGCCTTTAAACAGCTTGGAAAATTCCAGAAAATTATGTCATGGCTTTAGAAGCTTCTAATAGGCTAATTGACATCATTTGAGTCAATTGGAGGTGTAGCTGTGAATGTATTTCAAGGCCTACCTTCAAACTCAGTGCCTCTTTGCTCGACATCATGGGAAAATCAAAAGAAATACACCAAGACTTCAGAAAAAAAATTGTAGACCTTCACAAGTTTGGTTCATCCTTGTGAGCAATTTCCAAARGCCTGAAGGTACCACATTCATCTGTACAAACAATAGTACGCAAGTATAAACACCATGGGACCACGCAGCCGTCATACCGCTCAGGAAGAAGATGCGTCTCCTAGAGATGAACATACTTTGGTGAGAAAAGTGCAAATCAATCCCAGAACAACAGCAAAGGACCTTGTGAAGATGCTGGAAGAAACAGGTACAAAGTATCTATATTCACAGAAAAACGAGTCCTATATCGACCTAACCTGAAAGGCCGCTCAGCAAGGAAGAAGCCACTGCTCCAAAACCGCCATAAAAAAAGCCAGACTACGGTTTGCAACCGCAAATGGGGACAAAGATCGTACTTTTTGGAGAAATGTCCTCTGTTTGGCCATAATGACCATCGTTATGTTTGGAGGAAAAAGGGGGAGGCTTGCAAGCCAAAGAACACCATCCCAATCGTGAAGCACGGGGGTGACAGCATCATGTTGTGGGTGTGCTTTGCTGCAGGAGGGTCTGGTGCACATCACAAAATAGATGGCATCATGAGGGAGGAAGATTATGTGCATATACTGAAGCAACATCTCAAGACATCAGTCATGAAGTTAAAGCTTGGTCGCAACTGGGTCTTCCAAATGGACAATGACCCAAAGCATACTTCCAAAGTTGTGGCAAAATGGCTTAAGGACAACAAAGTCAAGGTATTGGAGTGGCCATCACAAAGCCCTGACCTCAATCCTATAGAAAATTTGTGGGCAGAACTGAAAAAGCGTGTGCGAGCAAGGAGGCCTACAAACCTGACTCAGTTACACCAGCTCTGTCAGGAGGAATGGGCCAAAATTCATCCAACTTATTGTGGGAAGCTTGTGGCTACCCGAAACGTTTGACCCAAGTTTAACAATTTAAAGGCAATGCTACCAAATACTAATTGAGTGTATGTAAACTTTTTTAATACACAGTATTAACTAAATTATTCAATTTACAAAGAACGCCAACAACACATGCTAAAGCTTCTTGGCATGTAAACAAAACAAGGTTCAGAAAAAAAATGCTGCACTATTTTAAAAGTTTACAATAAAAGCTGAAATAAATCATTCTGTCCACTATTATTCTGACATTTCACATTCTTAAAAAAAGTTGCTGATCCTAATTGGCATAAGACAGATAATTAATTTTAACTAGGATTAAATGTCAGGAATTGTGAAAAACTGAGTTTAAATGTATTTAGCTAAGGTGTATGTAAACTTCCGACTTCAACTGTACAACTGTTCTGAAAGGCCCCAGAGTCTACAACACCACCAAGCAAGCGGCACCATGAAGACCAAGGAATCTCTCCAGGTCAGGGACAAAGTTGTGGAGAACTACAGATCAGGGTTGGATTATAAAGAAAATATCTGAAACTTTGAACATCCCACGGAGAACCATTAAATGCATTATTAAAAAATTGAAAGAATATGGTACCACAAGAAACCTGCCAAGAGAGGGCCGCCCACCAAAACCCACGGACCAGACAAGGAGGGCATTAATCAGAGAGGCAACAAAGAGATCAAAGATAACCCTGAAGGAGCTGCAAAGCTCCACAGCGGAGATTGGAGTATCTGTCCATAGGACCACTTTAAGCCGTACACTCCACAGAGCTGGGCTTTACGGAAGAATGGCCAGAAAAAAGCCATTGCTTGAAGAAAAAAATAAGCAAACATGTTTGGTGTTCGCCAAAAGGCATGTGGGAGACTCCCCAAACATATGGAAGAAGGTACTCTGGTCAGATGAGACTAAAATTGAGCTTTTTGGCCATCAAGGAAAACACTATGTCTGTCGCAAACCCAACACCTCTCATCCCCCTGAGAACACCATCCCCACAGTGAAGCATGATGGTGGCAGCGTCATGTTGTGGGGATGTTTTTTATCTGCAGGGACTGGGAAACTTGTCAGAATTGAAGGAATGATGGATGGTGCTAAATACAGGGAAATTCTTGTGGGAAACCTGTTTCAGTTTTCCAGAGGTTTGAGACTGGGACGGAGATTCACCTTCCAGCAGGACAATGACCCTAAGCATACTGCTAATGCAACACTTGAGTGGTTTAAGGGGAAACATTTAAATGCCTTGGAATGGCCGAGTCAAAGCCCAGACCTCAATCCAATTGAGAATCTGTGGTATGACTCAAAGATTGCGTACACAAGCAGAACCCATCCAACATGAAGGAGCTGGAGCAGTTTTGCCTTGAAGAATGGACAAAACTCCCAGTGGCGAGATGTGCCAAGCTCATAGAGACATACCCCAAGAGACGTGTAGCTGTAATTGCTGCAAAAGGTGACTCTACAAAGTATTGACTTTGGGGGGTGAATAGTGATGCACGCTCAAGTTCAGTTTTTTTGTCTTATTTATTGTTTGTTTCAAAATAAAAAATATTTTCTATTTTCAAAGTGGTAGGCTTGTTGTGTAAATCAAATGATACAAACCATCCCCCAAAATCTACTTTAATTCCAGGTTGTAAGGCTACACAATAGGAAAAATGCCAAGGGGCGTGCAAACTTTCACAAGCCACTGTAAGGTCCCACAGTTGACAGTGAATGTCAGAGCAAAAACCAAGTCATGAGGTTGAAGGAATTCTCCGTAGAGCTCCGAGACAGGATTGCGTCGAGGCACAGATCTGGGGAATGGTACCAAAATATTTCTGCAGCATTGAAGGTTCCCAAGAACACAGTGGCATCCATCATTTTTAAATGGAAGAAGTTTGGAACCACCAAGACTCTTCTTAGAGCAGGCTGCCCGGCCAAACTGAGCAATCGGGGTAGAAGGTCCACTCAGTAAAAGGCACATGACAGCCCGCTTGGAGTTTGCCAAAAGACACCTAAAGGACTCTCAGACCATGACAAACAAGACTCTCTGGTCTGATGAAAACAGGATTTAACTCTTTGGCCTGAATGCCAAGCGTCATGTCTGAAGGAAACCTGGCACCATCCCTACGGTGAGGCATGGTGGTGGAAGCGTCATGCTGTGGGGATGTTTTTCAGCGGCAGGGATTGGGAGACTAGTCAGGTTTGAGGGAAAGATGAACGGAGCAAAGTACAGAGAGATCCTTGATGAAAACCTGCTCCAGACCTCAGATCGGGGTGAAGGTTCACCTTCCAAAATGGCAAGACCCTAAGCACACAGCCAAGACAACGCAGGAACGACTTCGGGACAAGTCTCTGAATGTCCTTGAGTGGAACCCGATCAAACATCTCTGAAGACCTGAACATTTCTGTGCAGCTACGCTCCTCATCCAACCTGACAGAGCATGAGAGAATCTGCAGAAAAAAATGAGAGAAACTCCCCAAATACAAGTGTGCCAAGCTTGTAGCGTCATACCCAAGAAGAATCAAGGCTGTAATCGCTGCCAAAGGTGTTTCAACAAAGTACTGAGAAAAGGGTCTGAATAGTTATGTAAATGTGATATTTCATTTATTTTATTTTATTACATTTGCCAAAAATTCTACATAAACTGTTTTGCTTTGTCATTTGGGGGTATTGTGATGTCATTACGGGGTATTGTGTGTCGATTGATGAGGGGGAAAAAACTCTTTAATACATTTTAGAATAAGGTTGTAACTTAACAAAATGTGGAAAAGTCAAGGGGTCTGAATATTTCCCGAATGCCATAATGTCCTGTATATTGGCAAAGGATGTGTATTTGGGAGTGAAATGTACAGAAAAAAAATGATGTGTTTTTTGTAGATGAGACATGTCAGACAAGTTGAGAGCTTCCACATGACTCGAGAGAGCGGTTATCTGAGGCTCAAAATCCCATAGCCGCCAGCAATTCCATTTTACGCATACTTGATTTGGCGAAACGACATAGCACATTAAATAACTAGGATGTTTTTTTTGGACAGACCCTGCGTCCCAAATGGCACCTTATTCCACATGTAGTGCAGTACTTTTGATCAGGGCCCATATTTCTCTGGTTAAAAGTAGTGCACTATATAGGGAATAGATTGCCATTTGGAACCCAGGCTCAGTCTATCACCACTGTAGTTACAGTAATGTTCACATTCCAATGCCTCCATGTCATCATCACTCTCGGAAACACAAAACATTCCATTTTCAACGGCTCAAGGCCTTCACTTCCTGACATAAACCTAGGTAGAACATAATGATGTTTCTTCAACCTAGACATAAGCACTATGTCGCTAGAACTCAGAGCTTAGCCTCAACAGTTCTATTTGTTGGGTTTTATAAGAAACAGCAAGGGAACACCAAAACATTTACTCCGGTTAAAGCTTACGAGGCTCGGTAATTAGTGGAATGACTCATGACAATTATGAAATTACATTACGCGAATGGCTTAAAAAAAACATTTTATTACCCCTAACGGTTGGAATCTTGCAAGGTAATCACCAGAAATGGTTCCGAGCTTGGCTTCAATCCAATATACACCTGAAACCCCACCTCTTTAAGGAATACCTAGGATAAAGTAATCCTCCTAACCCCACCCCTCCCCCTTAAAAGAGTTAGATGCACTATTGTAAAGTGGTTGTTCCACTGGATTTCATAAGGTGAATGCACCAATTTGTAAGTCGCTCTGGATAAGAGCGTCTGCTAAATGACTTAAATGTAAAATGTAAATGTAAATATAAACTAGCAGCTAGAGGGCCACAATAAAAACACCAGCCCTCCCTACCGGTTAGTGTGACAGCCCCCCCTATCTGTTAGTGTGACAGTCCTCCCTACCTGTTAGTGTGACAGTCCTTCCTACCTGTAGTGTGACAGTCATTCCTATCTGTTAGTGGGACAGTCCTCCATACCTGTTAGTGGGACAGTCCTCCCTACCTGTTAGTGTGACAGTCCTCCCTACCTGTTAGTGTGACAGTCCTCCCTACCTNGTGTGTGACAGTCCTCCCTACCTGTTAGTGTGACAGTCCTCCCTACCTGTTAGTGTGACAGACCTCCCTACCTGTTAGTGTGTGACAGTCCTCCCTACCTGTTAGTGTGTGACAGTCCTCCCTACCTGTTAGTGTGTGACAGTCCTCCCTACCTGTTAGTGTGACAGACCTCTCTACCTGTTAGTGTGTGACAGTCCTCCCTACCTGTAGTGTGACAGTCATCCCTACCTGTTAGTGTGATAGTCCTCCCTACCCCCTAGAACCAGAACACAACTTATTACTGTCACTGAGTTAGTACAGAATCAGAACATGACTTACTACTGTCACTGAGTTAGTACAGAACCAGAATATGACTTACTACTGTCACTGAGTTAGTACAGAATCAGAACATGACTTACTACTGTCACTGAGTTAGTATAGAACCAGAACAAGACTTACTACTGMCACTGAGTTAGTACAGAACCAGAACACGACTTACTACTGTCACTGAGTTAGTACAGAATCAGAACATGACTTATTACTGTCACTGAGTTAGTACAGAACCAGAATATGACTTACTACTGTCACTGAGTTAGTACAGAATCAGAACATGACTTACTACTGTCGCTGAGTTAGTACAGAACCAGAACACGACTTACTACTGTCGCTGAGTTAGTACAGAACCAGACTTACTACTGGCACTGCAGCCTCAAACAGCTGTGAAGCCCATAAAAGAGGGACGTGTGAATGGCCAAGTACATTACTGGGGTCAAGCTTCCTGCCATCCAGGACCTACATACTAGGCAACGCCAGAGGAAGGCCCTATAAATTGGTCAACAACTCCAGCCACCCAACTCATACACTGTTCTCTTTGCTACCGCACGGCAAGCGGTACCGGAGCGCCAAGTCTAGGTGCAATAGGCTCCTTAACAGCTTCTACCCCCAAGCCATAAGACTGCTGAACAATGAATCAAAAGGCCACCCGGGCTATTTACATTGATTTATTTGAAGAATAAAGCCTGTATTTTTTTGTATTCTTTTAAAATTAACCTTTATTTAACTAGTCAAGTCAGTTAAGAACAAATTCTTATTTACAATGACTGCCTACCAAAAGGCACAAGGTCTCCTGTGGGAACGGGGACAAAGCAATGCAAGAGTTCCTATTCATCTGCTGTAGCAAGAAAGACACATCAGGCCACAGGGAAGATAACCTGTACTGTTCCCTCTGGTCTTCTATGCAGCCGGAAAGATAACCTGTACTGTTCCCTATGCAGCCTGAAAGATAACCTATACTGATCTCTATGCAGCCTGAAAGATAACCTGTACTGTTCTCTATGCAGCCTGAAAGATAACCTGTACTGTTCTCTATGCAGCCTGAAAGATAACTGTAACTGTTCCCTCCTTGTGGTTCTTGCTATGCAGCCTGAAAGATAACCAGTACTGTCTCTATGCAGCTGAAAGATAACAGTACTGTTCTCTTCTGGTCTTCTAATGCAGCATGAAAGATAACCTGTACTGTTCTCTTCTGGTCTTCTAGGCGCCTGAACGATAACCTGTACTGTTCTCTTTGGTCCTACGCAGCCTGAAAGAACACGTTCCATGGGACTTAGCTAACTTTAAAAGTCAAGGTCTGGGGTGTAGAAAATCTGTCTAGGAAATATGTTGAAATATGTTTCTATTTCGGCCATGATTGAACTGTGTTCCCAAATGGCATTCCTATATAGTGCACTCATTTTGGCCAGGGCCCTTGCACTATTAGTTGATAGGGGTGCCATTTGAGACAGAGCTGAGTTTTTTTTGTTGAGGATTATGCGACCACTGTCGTCGCTGAAGCAGTACTTCCTTTGCAGTGGGAGAGATAGAACACGTTGGGCTGTGGAGGTTGCTTTCAGAGGAAAGGATGAAAAGCAGCCCGTGACGGAAGCAGGTCAGTGAGGCGACCTAGGAGACGCGTCAGGGCTGACCGAACAGCTGGTCTAGTGGAGGCGTGAGGGCTCAGGAGACAGCTGGTCTAGGTGAGGCTGAGGGCAGGAGCGCTGGGTCTAGGAGGTGACAGGGCTGGGTCTAGGTGAGGGCTGAGGGCAGGAGAAGTGGGTCTAGGTGAGGCTGAGGGCTAGGAGAAAGCTGGCTCTAGGTGAGGCTGAGAGGCCAGGAGACACTGGTAGGTGGGCAGGGGTGGGTCTAGGTGAAGGCTGAGGGTAGGAGACAGCTGGGTCTAGGTGAGGCTTTGTGAGGGGCTAGAGACAGCTGGGTCTAGGTGAGGCTCGAGGGCTAGGAGACAGCTGTGGTCTAGGTGAGGCTGAGGCTGGAGATCAGCGTGGGGGGTCTAGGTGAGGCTGAGGCTCAGGAGCACAGCTGGGTCTTTAGGTGAGGGCTGAGGGCGCAAGGAGACAGCTTGGGTCTAGGTGAGGCTGAGGCAGGAGACAGGCATGGGGTGGCTAGGCTGAAGACGGCTGGGCAGGGAGCTGAGCTAGGAGACAGCCTGGGTCTAGTTGAGGACTGAGGGCCTCAGGAGACAGCTGGTGCTAGGTTGAGGCTGAGGCTAGATACAGTGGTCTAGGTGAGGCTGAGGCCAGGAGACAGCTATCGTAATATGCTGACTCCTCCAACAGCATTCGTCCATCTGATAACTGTCGCCTCAGACACAGGCATCTTCATCTAGATTACGCGTACTTCAGAAGGCTCTATCAGTCATAATAGCCCTTACATCAGACAGCATCTCAATCCTAAAACCTCATTCACCGACACCAGCATCTACTATCCATCTATATAACTGTCACGGACCTCCAGACACCAGGCATTCTATCCCATCTAAATAACCTGGTCACTTGACACTCCAGACACCGAGCATCTTCTATCCCATCTATAATAACTGTCACTCCCCAGAAACACCAGCTCTCTATCCATCTATAATAACCTGTCACTACACTCCCAGACAACGCCAGGGCATCTCTATTACATCTTAATAATAACCTGTCAACTAACTTCCCCAGACCACCAGGACGTCTTATCCATGCTGTATAATACCTGTCACTCCCAGACACCAGGACTCTCTATCCATTCTATAATAACCTGTCACTACATCCAGGCACCAGGCATCTCTATCATCATATAATAACCTGTATACGCGCCGCGACACCAGACGTCTCTATCCACTATAATAACCTGTCACTCTAGACACCAGGAAACTATATCCTGTCATAATATAACCTGTCACTCCAGACACCAGGCATCTCCTATCCAGTATATAATAACCTGTCATCCAGACCACATCGACATCTCTATCCATCTATCAATAGCCTGTCACTTCCAGACACCGACATCTCTGTCCATCATAATTAAGCCTGTCACTACCCAGACACCAGACATTCTATCCATATATAATAACCTGTCCCACTACCTCCCAACACCAGGCATCTCTGATCCATCTATAATAACTTGTCACTAACGTCCAGACACCGACTCTCATATCCATCTATAATAACTTGTCACTCCCAGACACCAGACATCTCTATCCCATCTATAATAACTCATTGTCACTACACTCCCAGACACAGGCATCTCGTATCCACTCTCTAATAACCTGTCAATACTCCAGACACCAGAGCTCCTATCCATCGTAGAATAACCTGTCACTAACACCAGACATCTCTAGACATCTATATAACTGTTCATTACCTCCAGAACAGGTACATCCATCGTACTATCCTCCCAGATATCCAGCATCTCTATCCTCTATAATAACCTGTACTGACACATCCAGACAACCAGAGCATCTTATCCCATCTATAATACTACTGTCACTCAGACACCAGAATCTCTATCCATAGCTATAATTACGTCACTACACTCCCAGCACCAGGCATCTCTAATCCATCTATAATAACCTGTCATACATCCAGACACCAGACATTCTTCCATATCCTATCCAGTCAGACATCTATCCATTAAACCTGTCATACACTTCCCAGCACCCAGGCATCTCAATCCATCTATAATAACCTGTCATACACTCCAGACACCAGACATCGTCTGATCCATCTAATATAACTGTCACTCAGGAACCAGACATCTCTAATGCCATCATATATAACCTGTCACTACCCCCAGACACCAGGCATTCTTATCCGATCGATATAATAACCTGTCACTACACTCCCAGACACAGGCATCTCTATATGCATCTATAATAACCTGTCAACACTCCCAGAGACACCAGAATCTCTATCGATCTATAATAAGCTGTCACTACACTCCCAGACACGCAGGCGATCTCTATTCCATCTATAAATAACCTTCCTAGTCACTCCCAGACCCAGATACTTTATCACTCTATACATAACCTGTCCACCTACACTCCCTAGACCACCAGACATTCTACTAGTCATCTCGTATAATAACCTGTCACTACACTCCAGACAACCAGGACTCCTAGTCTCTGTATAATAACGCTGTCACTCCAGACACCAGAGCATCTCTATCCATCTATATAACCTGTCCTACACTCCCAGACACAGACATCTCATAATCCTTTAATTAATCCGGCATACTCCCAGACCCAGACATCTCTATCCATCTATTAAAACCTGTCACTACACCCCAGACCAGCATATCTCTGATCCATTATATAACCTGTCAACTCCCAGACACCAGACATCTCTATCCATCTATAATAACCTGTCACTACACTCCAGACCCAGAATCTTATACCATCTATATAACCTGTCACTCCCAGACCCAGTACATCCTGTCCATCTATTAATAACCTGTCACTCCGGACACCCAGACATCTCTATCGATCTATAATAACTGTCACTACACCAACACCTATTCCTCTATAAAGAACTGCACTCTCAGACACTCGTAATGTGATCCATCCTCATAATAACCTGTCTCTCCCAAGACACCAGACATCTCTTTACCATCTATAATACACTGTCATACACTCCAGACACAGACATTACTTCCAATCTATGATAACCTGTCACTCCCAGTACACCAGACATTCTCTGTCCATCTATAATACCTGTCACTAACTTCCCAGAACACAGCATTCTTATCACGTATTTAATAACCTGTCACTCACCAGACACCAGGACTCTATACCATTATAATAACCTGTCGCTCCCGACGATGACCATTTACTGCACACTCGACCATGATCTATCACATCGTAATAACCTTGTCACTCTCACCAGATACCAGGCATCTCTATCCATCGTATTAATAACCTGTCACTACACCCCTCCGACACCAGGCTCGTCTTCCAATCTAATAATACCTGTCACTACAGCTCGCCGGATCCACCAGGCATCTACTATCCATCTATAATAACCTGTCATACACTCCCAGACACCAGGCATCTCTATATCCAATTTTAATAACCTGTCACTACCAGACCCAGGCATCTCTTATCCTCTATAATACTGTCACTCCTCAGACACCAGGCATCTCTTCCATCTATAATAACATGTCACTCACCAGACACCAGGCATTCTCTATCCATCTATCAATAACCTGCACAGAGGCTCTCATCCTGATTAACCTGTCACGTACCTCAAGACACGCAGGGCATCTCTAGTCACATCTATAATAACGTCACTACATCTTCCCCAGACCACGCAGGCATCTCTATCCATCTAATAATAACCTGTCCTCCCAGATACCAGACATCTCTATCCATCTATAGATAACCTGTCACCTACACTCCCAGACACCAGGCTATCTTATCCATCTATAATAACTGTCACTACACTCCCAGACACCAAATTCTCGTCATCTTCTCTGTCCCCCAGACACTCATATCACATATAACCTGTCACTCACCCAGACCCAGACATCTCTATCCATCTATAATAACCTGTCACTACACTCCCAGCACCAGCATCTCTTATCCAATCTATAATAACCATGTCACTCCCAGATACCAGACATCTCTATCCATTCTATTAATAACCTGTCACTACACCCCGAACCGACTTCTCTGTCGCATCTATAATACTGTCACCCAGCACACCAACATCTCTATCCATACTATAGACTAACCTGTCACTCACTCCCAGACACCAGGTATTCTCTATCCCATTCTAATAACCTGGTGCACTCCCAGACCCAGGCTCTCTATCCATCTATTAATAACATGTCACTACTTCCCAGACCCGAGCATCTATATCCTTCTATAATAACCTGATCACTCCCAGATACCAGACATCTCTATCCATCTATAAAACCTGTCACTACACTCCAGATACAGACTCTCTATCCCATCTATAATAACCGTCACTACACTCCCAGGAACACCAGACATCTGCTGATCCATCTATATACTGTCACTACACTCCAGACACAGGCATCTCTATCCCATCTGATAATATACCTGTCACATACATACTCCCAGACACCAGACATCTCTATACCACTATAAATAACCTGTCCTACACTCCAACCAGCCAGACATTCATGCATTAAGTGGAAATGTTGTAACATGGAGCATAGGAACACACACACACACACACACACACACACACACGCACACACACACCACACACACACACGCACCGAACACGTACACACGTACACAACACATAGAAAAACCACACGAGCACGGTGGTAACTATGGCTGGATCAAGTGCTCTCTCCACACTTACTTCAAATCATGTCAGCTTCTCTCTGGTCAACAACACAGGGAATCGGGTGGATCTCAGCTTTTTACATGTCAGATCTATCATCTCTTAGTCTACTGTAAGCTGGTGTCTCTCAACTTTCTCTTCTGCAGCTAAAAAGCTGGGATTGGATGATATGGAAGTAAACTGTCGCGTTTATGTATACCTACCCTACACAGAACATCTGGATGTATCACCAAATAGCACCTGTTCTTTATAGTTGCACTACTTTGGACGACCCAGAAGGGTGCCAGGAAGCAGAGATCAGGGGTGAAATAGCTACTTGACGTGTTACTGATACCTCGCGGGAGGAGAGGACAAGGAGGATGAGAGGAGAGGGGATGAGGGTGGAGAGCGGGATGAAGGAGAGGAGACAGATAGACGGTTTCCTTAAGGAGCTTACTGACGAGAGAAAGAGACGAGATACGAGAGGAGGGGCCGAGAGGAAGGGAAAAGGCCGAGCAAAGCATGAGAGCGACGAGCGAGAGCGAGAGCGAAGAGCAGTGAGCAAGAGAGACGAGAAGAGAGAGAGAGAGAGAGAGATGAGAGAGAGGAGAGAGAGAGGACAGAGAAGAGAGAGAGAGAGAGGAGAGAGAGGGAGATGCAAGGATAGGCGGGTTATATCAACATTGAGCTACTGCTAACGACCAGCAAACGTCCAAAATAGGAAATTAATCCTTTAAATCGCTAACTTTTTTGTTGTGAAACACAGTGATAATCACCTGTGCTTAGTGGGCTGTCAGACTGATTGAAAACAGCCCCCCCCCCCCCACCCCCCATGTTCCAAGTCATGGTCTGACTTAAGAGTCCATCATCAGATCACGAATGGGAAGTAGGTACAGACAACAGCGTACTGTGTGCCACTGCAAAGCAACGACCGACACTATTTATCCGGCCCTGATTTCAAGTAGTGCTTTGTGGTCAAGTCCAGTGTTATGGCACAAACACATCCTTGATGTGGCTTGAACAAAGACCTCAGCTCATTAGTAGCTTGATGATCACTCAGCCTTTCAAACTACACAGAGATGAGAACTCAGCCCTCTCAGGATAATCAGCATGACCATCTGGGCACACCAGATATACGAGGGCCCCCTCTCACATTTCTGAAGATGATTACACCGTCGACGTACCATAAAAGTTGTAGCTCTGTCACTCAATCAAATTGAGAGAGGAAAGTAGAAATCGGTTGTTTTAGGTCAACAAAATGGCAGTTAACAGCAAACACACACTGATCTGACGTTCAGCAGTAGCAGTTCATCGTTTTAAATGTCTGTCGACATGTTTCATGTCTGCACATGTTATTCAGATTCCCACTTCTCACAGATTCTCTCAGCTGTGCCTCAAGGGGTACTAGTCTTGGCTAATTAGTCCATACATTTATAACTAGCCCCAGGCTCTAGAGACAACGAAACATGTAAACAGCACATCAGGTCAGTTACAGGACAGTCTCAGTGTAGTGTGAAGTCTCTAGTACATCAGGTCAGTTAGAGGACAGTCTCAGTGTAGTGTGAAGGTTCTATGTAATAACAGTATTGGATGGAATGAGAATTAATACGTGTGTGTGTGTGTTTCTCTATCATTTCTCTGCATTTCATTACAAGATGTGGTCACAGATGAGAAGTACACATCTCTTCTGATTATGTACAAATAATAGTTTTATTCCGTAAATTTCCCCAGACGGAAAAAGATTACAAAGTTTGCTGAGCTGATCTGAGCTAGTCCCTCCCAGGTTGGGGATAGAGGGAGAGAGAGGGGGAGAGAGAGAGGGGAAGCTTTCTGAGTTTGATTATATGCACTTTAGGAAAGGAATTTAATAAATAAGGACTTTGAAAGTCTGATTATTGGATTGATATTGTCAAAGTGACACGGCACCTGTTTACAGCCTCCGTAGTTTTGTTATTGTCAGAGTGACACGGCACTCTGTTTACAGCCTCTATGTTGTTATTGTTAGAGTGACACGGCACTCTGTTTACAGCCTCCGTATGTTGTTATTGTCAGAGTGACACGGCACTCTGTTTACAGCCTCTATGTTTTGTTATTGGTCAGAGTGACACGGCACTCTGTTTACAGCCTCTATGTTTGTTATTGTCAGAGTGACACGGCATCTGTTTACAGCCTCTATGTTTGTTATTGTCAGAGTGACACGGCCTCCGTATGTTTCCAGCCAGTCGCCTGTTATTGTTTCCCGTCGCTGGATCTGTATCTTGGCTCTCTCCTTGTCATGAGCTTGTTTTAGAAAAGTTTCCTATTTCAGCCAACAGGAACATTTATCACAGACTACAACAGGAACATTTTATCACAGACTACAACAGGAACAGAATATCAGACAGACTACAACAGGAACATTTATCACTGACTACAACAGGAACATTTATCACTGACTACAAACAGGAACATTTATCACAGACTACAACAGGAACAGATATCACAGACTACAACAGGAACATTTATCACTACTACAACAGGAACATTTATCACAGACTACAACAGGAACATTTATCACAGAACTTCAACAGGAACAGATATCACAGACTACAACAGGAACATTTATCACTGACTAGAACAGGAACATTTATCACTAGACATACAACAGGAACATTTATCACAGACTACAACAGGAACAGATATCACAGACTACAACAGGAACAATTTATCACACGACTACAACAGGAACATTTATCACAGACTACAACAGGAACATTTATCACAGAACTACAACAGGAACATTTATCACAGACTACAACAGGAACATTTATCACAGACTACAACAGGAAACAATATCACAGACTACAACAGGAACATTTATCACAAGACTACAACAGGAACATTTATCACGACTACAACAGGAAACATTTATCACAAGACACAACACAGGAAACATTTATCACAGACTACAACAGGAACATTATCACAGACTACAACAGGAACATTTATCACAGACTACAAGCCAGGAACATTTATCACAGACTACAACAGGAACATTTATCACAGACTAGAACAGGAACATTTATCACAGACTACAACAGGAAACATTTATCAACTTGACTACCACAGGAA
>NW_019943683.1:74667-85108 GCF_002910315.2 Salvelinus sp. IW2-2015 | reverse complement strand
AGCCTCTATGTTTTTATTGTCAGAGTGACACGGCACTCTGTTTACAGCCTCTATGTTTGTTATTGTCAGAGTGACACGGCACTCTGTTTACAGCCTCTATGTTTGTTATTGTCAGAGTGACACGGCCTCCGTATGTTCCAGCACAGTCGCCTGTTATTGTTCCCGTCGCTGGATCTGTATCTTGGCTCTCTCCTTGTCATGAGCTTGTTTAGAAAAGTTTCCTATTTCAGCCAACAGGAACATTTATCACAGACTACAAACAGAACAGATATACGACTAACAGGAACATTTATCACAGACTACAACAGGAACATTCATGACTACAACAGGAACATTTAATCAAGACTACAACAGGAACATTTATCGACTACAACAGGACATTTTCACAGACTACAACAGGAACATTTATCACAGACACAACAGGAGAACATTTATCACAGACTACAACAGGAACATTATCACAGACTACAACAGGAACAATTATCACAGACTACAACAGGAACAGATTTACAGACTACAACAGAGGAACATATTATCACAGACTACAACAGGAACAGATATCACAGATACACAGAGAATATCACAGACTATAAACAGGAACAGATATCACAGACTACAACAGAAACATTTATCACAGACTACAACAGGAACATTTATCACAGAGACTACAACAGGAACAATATCACAGACTACAACAAACAGAATATCACAGACTACAACAGAACAGATATCACAGACTACAACAGGAACAAATATCACAGACTACAACAGGAACAAATATCACAGACTACAACAGGAACATTTATCACAGACTACAACAGAACATTATCACGACTAAACAGGAACAGAATCACAGCTACAACAGGACATTATCACAGACTACAAACAGGAACATTTATCACAGACTACAACAGGAACATTTATCACAGACTACAACAGGAACAGATATCACAGACTACAACAGGAACATTTATCACAGACTACAACAGGAACAGATATCACAGTTACACAGGAACAGAAAGGCACAGACTACAACAGGAACATTTATCACAGACTACAACAGGAACAGATATCACAGCCACAACAGGAACATTATCACAGACTACAACAGGAACATTTATCACAGACTACAACAGCGAACATTTATCACAGACTACAACAGGAACAGATATCACAGACTACAACAGGAACATTTATCACAGACTACAAAGAACAGATATCACAGTCTACAACAGGACAGAAAGCACAAACTACAACAGGAAACATTTATCACAGGCTAACAACAGGAACAGATATCACAGGGCTACAACAGGAACAGGTATCACAGGCTACAACAGGAACAGGTATCACAGGCTACAACAGGAACAGATATCACAGGCTAAACAGAACAGATATCACAGACTACAACAGAACATATCACAGACTACAACAGGAACAGAATCACAGCTACAACAGGAACAGGTATCACAGGCAACAACAGGAACAGTATCACAGCACAACAGAACAGTATCACAGGCTACAACAGGAACAATATTCACAGGCTACAAACAGGAACAGATATCACAGGCTACAACAGGAACAGATTCACAGGCTCTAACAGGAACAGTATCACAGGCTCTAACAGAACAGATATGTCTGGCTACAAATAACATATTTCACAGGCTCCAAAACTGTCCAAGGATCCATAAACAAAAGCCTCCATGACACTCAACAGCCAAAGCTAACTCTAGCTAATCACAGCCAACACTAAGCTAATATCACAGCCAACAATGAGAGCTGATTCACAGCCAACACTGAAGGTGATCACACCCAAAACACTGAAGGATGATTCCCACCCAACACTGAAGCATCCACACACACGAAGGTGATTCACCACCCAACACTGAAGGTGATTCACACCCAACACTGAAGGTGATTCACACCCAACACTGAAAGCGGATTCACAGCCAACACTGAAGCTCCGATTCACAGCCAACACTGAAGCTGATTCACAGCCAACACTGAATCTGATTCACACCCAATCACTGAAGCTGGATTCACACCCAACACTGAAGCTGATTCACAGCAAACACTGAATCTGATTCACAGCAACACTGAAGGTGATTCACAGCCAACACTGAAGCTGATTCACACCCATCACTGCAAGCTGATTCACAAGCCAACACTGAAGGTGATTCACAGCCAACACTGAAGCTGATTCACACCCAACACTGAGCTGATTCACACCCATCACTGAAGTGATTCACTCCCAACACTGAAGCTGATTTACTGAGTTAGTGTGCATGTGAGAAAATAGGCATACGAATATAACGTATTAAAGAGAAGGGCAGAAGCATCAACCAGAACAGCAACATGGTCCAACATTCATGTTGTTGTTTACCTCATCCTGTGTTTTATATCTTATGTAGATTATGTGATGCAGCCCTGTTAGAGCTCTGTGTTTCTGAAGTAACTCGCTGCAATAGAGAAATTCTTATAGATGTGGTGCCCCCCCCCCCCCCCTCATCATGTCTTTGAGGATAGAATGCAATCACTTTCCCTCCCCCCTCGCCTTACTTCTTCTCGCTCTCTCTTCTCTCTCTGGTCTCTCTCTCTCCTCCCTGTTTACTCAGGCGGCAGTAGACAGCAATCATTTGAATGTTAAAAGCTTGACTTAGGTGGACTTTAAACTCCCCCTCTCTCAATTTTTCTCTCTCCTCTCTCTCTCTCTCTCCCACCCTCCCGTCTTCTCCCCCCTCTCTCCCCACCTCTCTCCCTTCTCCCCTCTCTCTGCTCCCATTCCCTTGATTTATCCTAATGGAAAAAACACATATTAAAAATGTAAAGAAGTTGATTAAATGTCCAAAAAGAAATCCCACATTGTATACACTGTCCACCCTCTGGATACAATGAATCAGATATGTTATATTTGCACAATATAGTTTAAACAGATTGATTATTTTAATATTTATTGATTTATTGATACTTTATTACATGTAACTGTTTAAAACTCAATTGGGATACTTTTTATACAGGAGTTCTGTTGTTTGGGGGAGGGGGGGTATATAGTGTTTTACCACAAAACATGATTATTTGTATTTAAAAAAATAATAATTGGCTTGCAACATTTCAAACAAAATCATGTCTGTCTTTTCTCTAGCCCATGTCATGGCAAAATGAAAAAATTCAGTTTCAACTCTTTCACAATATGTGTTTTTAATTAACGTCAAGTGACCAACATTTCTGAAAATGGATGTTATGCGTTTTGTAATACAGCACTTCAAATACAGTTTGTTGACGTGTAGTTTGTGTGTGATCTGTGTATTAGAGAGGAGGGGGGGGCTCACCTTGAGTTTGTCGAAGCGTTCGCTGAGAGAGGAGACTTGATGTTCTCTGTGTCGTCCCACCAGCTTACACAGGGCACATATCAGCTGGTCATCCACGATGCAGTACATATTAACCTTCTCATTCTCATGCTCCAGACAGGTGAGGCCTCTCATGTGAGCGTCATGCACCGGCTCCACCAACCGGTGACTGGTAAACGGCTTCTTATTGGGGTGCGTGGCACGYAGACACCKGTCACAGTACGACACCTCGCASGTCACGCACGTCTTGACTGCYTCGCGCGGCGGGTCCTGCTCGCAGAACTGGCAGCTGATACGGTGCTCCAGAGACATGGTGGCAGTGTGCTGATGAGAGGAGGGCTGGGCCGGGCTGGAGCGGGCGCTGTGGCTGCCGGAGCYTCCTCCTCCGCTGCTGCTATAGGGCCTGTGGCCTCCGGAGAGACCTGGGGCACGACGGCTCTCACTGGGGGAGTTAGGGCCGCTGACGGAGGCCTTCTGGAAACGGTGGATGATGTTCTGCAGGGTCACATTGCGCTTCAGGCCCTCCAGACCGCGGTGGTTCAGCGTGATGACGTAACGGCAGGTGGGGCACTGGAAGGCGGAGATGGACTCTAGAGGTTTGTTGGACGAGCAGTGGGAGACTARGATGCGGTGGGCGCAGTTGAAACACAGGCTGTGGGCGCAGGGTAAGAGCAGGGGATCTTCAAACAACTCCAGGCAGATTGGGCAGGTGAGCTCAGACTCCAGTGTTTCCATCTTCAGCAGAACCAATCTAGAGGCGACATCAAATCCCACGGAAGCTGGTCAGTCACCTGAAAGAGGAAGAGGAGACCTATGAGTTTAACCACAGGGCCAACGAATTACCTGGGGCAAACTTCCTGAGGTAGAATGGGGATGGCAGCACTGGAATAATGAGGCTAGCTGGGTAGAGATGGGGCTGGCAGACTGAATAATGAGGCTAGCTGGTAGAGACGGGGATGGCAGACTGAATAATGAGACTAGCTGGGTAGAGATGGGGATGGCAGACTGAATAATGAGACTAGCTGAGTAGAGATGGGCTGCGACTGACAATAATGAGGCTAGCTGGGTAGAGATGGGGCTGGCAGACTGAATAATGAGGCTAGCTGGGTAGAGATGAGGATGCAGGACTGAATAATGAGACTAGCTGAGTAGAGATGGGGCTGGCAGGCTGAATAATGAGGCTAGCTGGGTAGAGATGGGATGGCAGACTGAATTAAGAGGCTACTGGGTAGAGATTGGGCTGGCAGGGCTGAATAATGAGGCTGCTGCGGTAGAGATGGGGATGGCAGACTGAATATGAGGCTAGCTGGGTAGAGATGGGATGGCAGACTGATAATTGAGGCTAGCTGGGTAGAGATGGGGCTGGCAGACTGAATAATGAGGCTAGCTGGGGTAGAGACGGGGATGGCAGACTGAATAATGAGGCTAGCTGGGTAGAGATGGGGATGACAGGCTGAATAATGAGGCTAGCTGGGTAGAATGGGGCTGCAGGACTGAATAATGAGGCTAGCTGGGTAGAGATGGGGCTGGCAGGCTGAAAATGAGGCTAGCTGGGTAGAGATGGGATGGCAGGCTGCATAATGGAGACTAGCTGGGTAGAGATGGGGATGGCAGACTGAATAATGAGGCTAGCTGGGTAGAGATGGGGCTGGCAGACTGAATAATGAGGCTAGCTGGGTAGAGATGGGGATGGCAGACTGAATAATGAGGCTAGCTGAGGTAGACGGGGCTAGCAGGCTGAATAATGAGCTAGCTGGGTAGAGATGAGGAAGGTCTGTACAGACAGAAAGGATGCACCCCTGTTCCCTATATAGGGCACTACTTTTGACCAGGCTCATAGTAGTGCACAAACTGGGAATAGGATGTGATTTGGGACACATCCAGACAGAGATGCAGGCTAGTCTGATCAGATGTAATGTCTCCAGCTGAAGACTGGGCACAGTTGTGCAGCCCTGCTTCTGCCTGCATCTTTCCAGAGCCTCCAGCCTGAGTGAGCCTAGCAGCCCATCCACACTCACAACTGCCTGTCTGGTGCTGTCAAATGACATGGCATATAATGCATCACATCTCTTAAGTCCCCTTGAGAGAAAAGAGAGAGAGAGAGAGAGGGAGAGGGAGAAAGAGAGAGAGAGAGAGAGGGGAGAGAGAGAGAGAGAAAGAGAGAGACAGAGAAGAGAGAGAAGAGAGAGAGAGGAGAGAGAGAAGAGGAGAGAGAGGAGAGAGAGAGAGAGAGAAGAGAGAAGAGAAGAGAAGAAAGAGAGAAAGAGAGAGACAGAGAGAGAGACACAGAGAGAGACAAGAGACAGAGAGAGAGAGAGAGAGAGAGAGAGAGAGAGAGAGAGAGAGAGGAGAGAGAGGAGAGAGAGAGAGAGAGAGAGAGAGAGACGAGGGAGAGAAAAGGGCTGCTCTGTCTCCCAAAACACTCTACATCTACAGGCCTACATTTAACAGAGTCTGTTGGCTGGACAGATTATAATGTTTCTGCATTAATGGATTCCACTGGGTCCTGAACATGAAAAGGCACAAATCACCTCAGCCAGGCAGGGAAGACGGGAAGTCGGGTCCTCAGCCCCTCTCTCTACCCTCCCTCTCTAACCCTGGCTAACACCTCACAGGCAGGCAGGTCCACAGTCCTCATCTCCTCTTCCCGTCCCTCCCCCCAACCCTCCCTCTCTCCCCCCTGCATCTCACTACAGACCCTGGTTCGATTCCAGGCTGTATCACAAYCGGCCGTGATTGGGGGCCCAGCGTCGTTAGGGTTTGGCCGGGGCAGGCCGTCGTTGTAAATAAGATTTTGTTCTGAACTGACTTGCATTTTCCTTAAGAGTTTTCAGGCTTGCCAGAAAATCCCATCCCCCAATTCCCGCTCACTGCTCTTGTAAGCCCACAGGACTCTATATTGATGTGACCTAGGCCACTGTCGTCAGAGTTTACAGTCTTCACATCACCTATTCCATTGGGGATCTCATTGGAAACACTCTCTCTTTTTACTGGTGTTCAATGTTCATTTGTATATTTGATGGCAACTGACAACTTTGTCCACTATGGAAGCTCCTCAAATGAAAACAGCACATACAAAGAGAGGAACGGTCACAAGACAGGACAGAGGCTTGAAGATGTCATTCTCCAACAACAAAGACTCAAACCCCACAGACATGTCAACATAGACGGGTCTCAAACCTGTGTGTACAGTCAACAGTATAGTTGTTAAGAGAGAACAAACAGATCTGAGAACAGGATAATGTCACCCCCCCCTAACCCCCCCTTTGACATTGAACCAGTTTCAAAGCGAACATGATTTAAGCTCCAGCTAAATGATTGTGAAGGTCTGGCTAGCTACCCGTTCCACTACAAATGAATCACTGGAAAAATAAACAATATCCTAGACCCGTAACCAATCATGCAGATAATATGCTGCTAGATAACACGCCAGGGCCAGTGTCTGTCCTTCACATTCACCTTGGGGCTGGGATTTATCAGCCTCTTTATTTGGTCGTTATCAGGTAGGTTGGCTTTATGTTAGTGGGGAGAACTCACAGGCAGCACCTAGACTGCACCCTGAATGGCACCCTATTCCCGATATAGTGCACTACTTATGAACCAGAGCCCTATGGGTACGGTGCACTATATAAGGAATAGGATGCCATTGGAGACACATCCCTAGGCCGTATAGGTTGAGAGGTAGAAGAGGCTGGCTGGTCCACCATGCTAACAACAGGCCTGTATATCTGTGTCAGACAGGGGATAACATCAAATCAAATCAAATCAAATGTTATTAGTCACATGCGCCGAACACAACAGGTGTAGACCTCACAGTGAAATRCTTACTTACGAGCCCCTAACCAACAATGCAGTTTTTTTTTTTAAGAATACGGATAAGAATAACAAATAAAAGTAACAAGTAATAAAAGAGCAGCAGTAAAATAACAATAGCGAGACTATATACAGGGGGATACCGGTACAGAGTMAATGTGCGGGGGCACCGGTTATTTGAGGTAATATGTACTGTGCATGTAGGTAGAGTTATTAAAGTGACTATGCATAGATGATAACAACAGAAAGTAGAAGCGGTGTAAAAGAGGGGGGGATGCAAATAGTCTGGGTAGCCATTTGATTAGGTGTGCAGGAGTCTTATGGCTTGGGGGTAGAAGCTGTTTAGAAGCCTCTTGGACCTAGACTTGGCGCTCCGGTACCGCTTCCTGCGAGCAGAAGGAAAACAGTCTATGACTAGGGTGGCTGGAGTCTTTGACAATTTTTAGGCCTTCCTCTGACACCGCCTGGTATAGAGTTCCTGGATGGCAGGAAACTTGGCCCCTGTGATGTACAGGGCCGTTTGCATTACCCTCTGTAGTGCCTTGGGTCGGAGGCCGAAGCTTGCCATTCCAGGCAGTGATGCAACCAGTCAGGATAATCTTGATGGTGCAGCTGTAGAACATTTCGAGGATCTGAACCCATGCCAAATCTTTTCAGTCTCATGAGGAATAGTTTTTTTCGTGCCCTCTTCACAACTGTCTTGGTGTGCTTGGACCATGTTAGTTTGTTGGTGATGTGGACACCAAGGAACTTGAAGCTCAACCTGCCTCCACTGCAGCCCCGTCGATGAGAATGGGGGCATGCTCGGCCCTCCGTTTCCTGCAGTCCACAATCACTCCTTTGTCGTTGATCACGTTGAGGGAGAGGTTTTGTCCTTGCACCACAACGGCCAAGTCTCGACCTCCTCCCTATAGCTGTCTCGTCGTTGATCAGCCTACCACTGTGTGTCATCGGCAAACTTAATGATGGTGTTGAGTCGTGCCTGGCCGTGCAGTCATGAGTGAACAGGGAGTACAGGAGGGACTAGCACGCACCCCTGAGGGCCCCTGTGTGAGGATCGTGGTGAGGTTGTTACCTACCCCTTACCACCTGGGGGCAGCCGTCAGGAAGTCCAGGATCCAGTTGAAGAGCGAGGTGTTTAGTCCCAGGTCCTTAGCTATTGATGAGCTTTGAGGGCACTACCTGCCACATCCGACGAGCGTCAGAGCCGGTGTAGTAAGACTCGATCTTAGTCCTGTATTGACGCCTTGCCTGTTTGATGGTTCATCGGACGGGCATACGGGATTTCTTATAAGCGTCCGGCGTTAGCTTGAAAGCGGCAGCTCTAGATTTACCTCAGTCCTGATGTTGCCTGTAAATCCATGGCTTCTGGTATAGGGTATGTACGTATGGTCACTGTCCGGGGACGACGTCATCGATGCACTTATTGATGAAGCCAATGACTGATGTGGTTACTCCTCAATGCCATTTCTATGAATTCCGGAACATATTCCAGTCTGTGCTAGAAAAACAGTCCTGTAGTTTATATATCTGCTTCATCTGACCACTTTTCTTATTGATCTATCACTGGTGCTTCCTGCTTTCATTTTTGTTTCTAAGCAGAATCAGGAGGCATAGAATTATGTCAGATTGTGCCAAATGGAGGGTGATGGAGGGCTTTGTATGCGTCTCTGTGTGTGGAGTATAGGTTGGCCAGAGTTTTTTCCCCCTCTGGTTGCACATTTAACATGCTGATAGAAATTTGGTAAAACAGATTTTAAGTTTCCCTCCATTAAAGTCTCCGGCTACTAGGAGCGCCGGCCTCTGGGTGAGCGTTTCTTGTGCTTATGTGGAATACAGCTGTCTTATACCAGCATTCTGACTGGTTGCCATTTTTATGATGATAAGCATCCAGAGCCAGAGTTGAAGAGGTATAGAGGAGGGGGAGGGAGGAAAGATGACCCTCTGTTCCCTTGGGCTCCTGCTCCAGCTGACTTGGTAAGAGGGAATAGCACACGGAAAGACATCGTCTTCCTACTGTAGACGGACAGATTGATATAATCATTGTAAGATATTGGGCAACAGCTCACCCAAATGACAACATTACACATTGGTTTCCTTACCCTGTAAGCAGTCTATGGACAAGGTAGGACCGCAATCCATGCTTTGGTTTGGACACTGATTCCAAATGCTAACGTTTTAGCATTTGTGGCACAAATCCCATTGAAGTCATGGTACCAATGTTAGCATTTTTTTGCGAATCATGCCCAAATCATCCGAAAGTATCTCATATTGATTGTGAAGCTCAAAGTGACTTATTGATGATTTGAACATATCCATAGACTGCTTACAGAGTAAGGAAACCATTCTGTCACTTGGTCATTTGGGTGAGCTATCCCTTTATAATAAAMTAGAATGATGCTAAATCTCTTCCACTGAGGGTTRTTTCTCTATTTGACTGGTGAGGAGTGGSCCTCCCACAATGGCCAGATTGACRCGGACAGTGATTCATTTGGCAGACATATTTCATTTGATGGGAATTTGCTTTTCATTGCTTAACGGTGCGAGAAATGTGTGTACGGACGCCACATAGCTACAAATTAAGAGACATATGCATAAGCATTAACACTGAATACACTGCCTCAGTATCCATTATCCGCAGTGTCACTTGGGAGAATAAAACTAAGAAGACGAGGAAACCAGACAGTTTGGGAGAACAAAGAAATAAAAACAGATTAATAAAAAATTAAAAAACAGTCTCCATCCCAAATCCTCCGTATTACCTATATAGTGCATTATTTTGGACCAGAGTCCTATAGACCTGGTCAAAAGATAGTGCACTATCTAGGGAAAAGGATGCCACTTGGCACACTGCATTAATATATTGTTAAGGTGAAGGGTCCCCATAAGACTCTGCTTTCTGTGGGGGTACAGAAGCCCAGAGAACAGATTCAGCAGATTCAGTCTCCATTTGACCTCTTCTTATGTTGATTACTGCATGATGTAACGTTTATAGTACAGACAGGCTTTTTCAGCAGAATCAGACAGTGAAAATAAATAAGTGAATATTTCAGATGCCTCATTTAGCATGTTTGAACAGAGGTKAGTGTCCCAAATGGCACCCTATTCCCTACATAGTGCACTACTAGTGACCAGAGCTGCTATGAGCCCTAGTCCAAATAAGTACACTTTATAGGAAATAGGGGGCATTTGGGCATACAATAGTCGGCTGGTGTTTCCCTAATCCACTTATATAACTAGATGGCTACACATTTGACGTTTTATACAACAAACTAGCGAAAGAT
>NW_019943683.1:70995-72997 GCF_002910315.2 Salvelinus sp. IW2-2015 | reverse complement strand
CGATTTGGACTATCTCAAATCTATTTGCCCTACTGGTTCACTGTCTTACAGCTCAATGAGGATATGACCTCCCTGTTAAACTACTGGTTCACTGTCCCACAGCTCTGAGGATATCACCTCCCTGTTAAACTACTGGTTCACTGTCCTACAGCTCAATGAGGATATCACCTCCCTGTTAAAACTACTGTTCACTGTCCTACAGCTCAATGAGGATATAACCTCCCTGTTTAAACTACTGGTTCACTGTCCTACAGCTCAATGAGGATATCACTCCCTGTTAAACTACTGTTCACTGTCCTACAGCTCAATGAGGATATCCCCTCCTGTTAAACTACTGGTTCACTGTCCTACAGCTCAATGAAGGATATCACTCCCTGTGTAAACTACTGGTTTCACTGTTTACAGCTCAATGAGGATATCACCTCCCTGTTAACTACCTGGTTCACTGTCCTACAGCTCAATGAGGATATCACCTCCCCTGTTAAAATACTGGTTCAGCTGTCCCTACAGCTCAATGAGGATATGACCTCCTGTTAAACTACTGGTTCACTGGTCTTAAAGCTCAATGAGGATATCACCTTCCTGTTAAACTACTGGTTCACTGTCCTACAGCTCAATGAGGATATCATCCCTGTTAAAACTACTGGTTCACTGTCCTACAGCTCATGAGGATATACCTCCCTGTTACACTACTGGTTTCACTGTCCTAACAGCTCAATGAGGATATCACCTCCCTGTTAAACTACTGGTCACTGTCCTACGGCTCAATGAGGATATCACCTCCCTGTTAAACTATGGTTCACTGTCTTACAGCTCTCATGAGGATATCACCTCCCTGTTAAACTACTGGTTTCACTGTCCTACCAGCTCAATGAGGATATCACCTCCTGTTTAAACTACTGGTTCACTGTCCACAAGCTCAATGAGGTATAAACCTCCCTGTTAAACTACTGGTTCACTGTCTACAGCTCAATGAGGAATATCACCTCCCTGTTAAACACTGGTTCATGTCCTACAGCTCAATGGAGGATATCACTCCTGTTAAACTATGGTTCACTGTCCTACAGCTCAATGAGGATATCACCTCCCTGTTAAACTACTGGTTCACTGTCCTACAGCTCAATGAGGATATAACTCCCTGTTAAACTACTGGTTCACTGTCTTACAGCTCAATGAGGATATCACCTCCCTGTTAAACTACTGGTTCACTGTCCTACAGCTCAATGAGGACCATAATCCCTGTTAAAACTACTGTTCACTGTCCTACAGCTCAATGAGGATATAACCTCCTGTTAACTACTGGTTCACTGTCCTACAGCTCAATGAGGATATAACCTCCCTGTTAAACTACTGGTTCACTGTCCTACAGCTCATGAGGATATCACCTCCCTGTTAAACTACTGGTTCACTGTCTACAGCTCAATGAGGATATAACCTCCCTGTTAAACTACTGGTTCACTGTCCTACAGCTCAATGAGGATATCACTCCCTGTAAACTACTGGTTCACTGTCTTCACAGCTCAATGAGGAATATCACCTCCCTGTTAAACTACTGGTTCACTGTCCTACAGCTCAATGAGGATATAACCTCCCTGTTTGAACTCTGGTTCCACTGTCCTACAGCTCAATGAGGATATAACCTCCCTGTTAAAACTACTGGTTCACTGTCCTACAGCTCATGAGGATATCACCTCCTGTTAAACTACTGGTTCACTGTCCTACAGCTCAATGAGGATATAACCTCCCTGTTAAACTACTGTTCACTGTCTACAGCTAATGAGGTATCAACTCCTGTTAACTACTGGTTCACTGTCCCAAGCTCAATGAGGATATACTCCCTGTTAAACTACTGGTTCACTGTCCTACAGCTCAATGAGGATATACCTCCCTGTTTAAACTACTGGTTCACTGTCCCACCAGCTCAATGAGGAAGTAACCTCCCTGTTAAACTAATTGACCAGCTGTCAAACGCTCTTAGGATCTTATAACATCTGCTTTGACA
>NW_019943683.1:58495-65995 GCF_002910315.2 Salvelinus sp. IW2-2015 | reverse complement strand
TAACCTATCAGAGCTCTTGCAGCATGAACTGACATGTTGTCCACCCAATCAAAGGATCAGAGAATTAATCTAGTACTGAAAGCATAAACTACAACTAGATAACACTGCAGTGCATAAAATGTGGTAAGTAGTTGACTCAGATAGAAAATACAATAGTTTAACAGTTTTGAACAAATGTATATATTTAAAAATCAAGGAGAAGCGAGAGAGAGAGAGAGAGAGAGAGAGAGAGAGAGAGAGAGAGAGAGAGAGAGAGAGAGAGCTAGCTATATTTCATTATATATTTTTCACTTAGCTAGCGAATGCAGCTAGCTAGTTTAGCTTACTCAAACACCTGGCTCAAAACAGAAAAGGATACTATGTTAGCTAGCTGGCTATGGCTATCCAACACTGGAGCTTTTGGTTTTATTAATTTATTGCCACAGGGCCCACCGGTGTATCTGCTAAACAGCTTGCTGCTGACTGTACTGCATGATTGTAGCAGRTTTACTAAAGCGTTAGTTCTAGTAGCTATGGTGATTGTCTATGACGTGACAACAATGAAGGCTGTGTTTAGCGGTCATGATATGAATGTTTGGCTTGGAAAAGTTTTTTCGCCTGGTCACAAGCTGATGTGTTTGTGCACTGAAGTCCACAAGCGGAGGGGAAAGGTGAATGGAGGAGAATGTGTAGATAGTTGCGAAAAGGAATTATATATACAACGAGCTGTTAGTATGTGGCTCCTATGAAAGTGATCAGGGGTGTATTAAATCTGTAGATTCTGTTGAAAAACGTTTCTTTAATAATGGAAGCAAACAGAACAGTAATTAACATACCTGAATTTATCCAACAGAAACTCTTGTTTGAAACTGCTGGACTAATGCTTACACCCTAGATCAGCTAGATGCAGGCAAGAGTGTGTAAGGCGGTATTGAATGTGTCATTGTCTGTCACCTTGGTTACTCCAATGTTTCTCTCAACTTGCGTGTACTTGCGTTGTAAACATTCATTTTTTTAAATTTTATTTTCAATGACAACCTAGGAACAGTGGGTTTAACTGCCTTGTTCGGGGGCAGAACGACATATTTTTACCTTGTCGGCTCGGGGATTCGATCTTGCAACCTTTTGGTTACTAGTCCAACACTCTAACCACTAGGCTACCTACCTACCTGCCGCCCCATTTAGAGGCTAGGTTGTAGCGACCTCATGATGGGTACAGGGAAMATTCTAGTACCATGTAGTAGCCTCAACCTATCCATGTTACATTGAACTGGGTGAATGGACTATGAATGACAGTTATCCAATAGGCTGTAATAGAAATAATCGTCCTCCCTCATCTTAAATGTCAATGACCGCCACTGATGTGCAGAGAAGCATTCCTCAAATATCAGACGAGAGCAAAAGGTTATGGACGGTAATTACAAATGACTGGATTACTCCGCTCTGCYCTGTTAGCTACTTCATGTGGAACAGCAACACATTACTCATTAAATAACCGTTTTGAGGCCGGTAGAGATGTTTTAATTGGCCCTGTACTGTAGGGTAAACAGCTGTAATAAAAGGTTAGAATAGCGTTTAAACGTGGCAGTTGATTCTCCACTCTCCAAAGAGCAATGTACCATAACTGAGCTCAAATAAGCAGTTCTCTTTCACAGTTTCACGGGGTATAGAAAGTCAATACAGTGTTATAACATATAGGTCTATATCAATAAAATACAGTATTATTTCATATAGGTGTACATTAATAAAATACAGTATTATTTCATATAGGGATACAGTAATAAAATACTGTATTACTTTCATATAGGTCTATATCAATAAAATACAGTATTAATTCATTAGGTGTACATTAATAAAATCAGTATTACTTCATATAGGTCTATATCAATACAATACAGTATTATTTCATATAGGTGTACATCAATAAAATAGAGTATTATCTCATATAGGAATAGCTGCACATAGAATGTCCTTCATCTGCCTGTTGGTTAGGTAACACCAGCACTAAGCCTAAACATGTGTTATGTTCCAACACCCACAAATGCTTGCTAAGTAGTGAGCTAGTATGTACAATGGAACGTAGTGATGATCTATGAAACTAATCGCCGTGAGGGAGTCTTCATGCTGACCCAATAGGAACATTCCAAGTGGACATTCCGGGAGATTTGAGTGGGCTATGCAGTTATTCGTCATCTAGCTAGCTGGTCATTTCAACGTTTTGGGTTAAATATACTCAACACAGGCCTATTAAAATGATGTTAAAACCATGTACTGTAGAGCCTTCACCCAACAACTTGATTCCCTTCCTCTCTTGCAGTGCAAAGGGAAACATAAGCCCCCAAAAATGAACAGCAGTTAACCAGAATGTACCAGAACTGTACTCAAGACTATATAGCAGAGATCAGGTAGTACATTACAGATGGCATGCTATAGTTCCTGTCCTCTATAGGAAAAGGCCAAGGCTATGTCCCAAGTGGCACCCTCTTCCCTATAGTGTACTTCCTTCAACCAGGGCTTTGGTCAAAAGTAAATGGAGAATGTAGGGAATAGGGTGCCATTTGGGATACACATCTAGTGTCCATTTACAGTAGCTAGAATAATATAGAGTGCCATCGGAAAGTATTCAGACGCCATGACTTTTTCCATATTTTGTTACGTTACTGCCTTATTCTAAAATGGAAAAAAAACAAAAAAAATGATCCTCAGCAATCTACACACAATACCCCATAATGACAAAGCGAAAACAGGTTTCAAGAAATGTTTGCAAATATATACATTTACATTGACGTCCATACAAAACCTAGGAGGCTCATGGTTCTCACGCCCTTTCATAGACTCACACAATAATTATGACAACTTCCGGAGAACGTCCTCTAACCTATCAGAGCTCTTGCAGCATGAGCTGACAAGTTGTCCACCCAATCAAAGGATCAGAGAATGAAGCTAGTACTGAAAGCATAAACTACAACTAGATAGCACTACAGTGCATAAAATGTGATGAGTAGTTGACTCAAAGAGAGAAAATACAATAGTTTAACAGTTTTGAACAAATGTATTTATTTAAAAATGAAGGAGAAGCAAGAGAGAGAGAGAGAGAGAATACTTACTTACATAAGTCCCAAGCCATAAGACTCCTGAACAGGTAACCAAATGGTTACCCAGACTATTTGCATTGTGTTCCCCCCCCCCCAAACCCCTCTTTTACGCTGCTGCTACTCTCTGTTTATCTTATATGCATAGTCACTTTAACTATACATTCATGTACATACTACCTAAATTGGCCCGAMCAACCAATGCTCCCGCACATTGGCTAACCGGGCTATCTGCATTGTGTCCCACCAACCGCCAACCCCTCTTTTTACGCTTCTGCTACTCTCTGTTCATCATATATGCATAGTCACTTTAACGATACCTACATGTAACATTACTACCTCAATAAACCTGACTAACAGGGTCTGTGATATACCTGCTACTCTTTTTTTCAAATCTCTTTTTACTGTTGTTTTATTTCTTTACTTACCTACACATACACATACACACACACATACACACACACACATACCTTTTTCCCCCCACCATTGGTAAGTAAGCATTCACTGTAAGGTCTACACCTGTTGTATTCGGCGCACGTGACAAATAAACTTTGATTTGATTTGATTCAGACCCTTTGCTATGGGACTCAAAATTGAGCTCAGGTGCATCCTATCCCACAGTTGTCAGAGTAAAAACCAAGCCATGAGGGAAGAAATTGTCCGTAGAGCTCCGAGACAGGATTATGTCGAGGCACAGATCTGGGGAATGGTATCCAAAAATGTCTGCAGCATTAAGGTCCCCAAGAACACAGTGGCCTCCATCATTCTTAAATGGAAGACGTTTGTGGTTCCAAAGACTTTTCCTAGAGCTGGACGCCCGGCCAAAGTGAGCAAATCAGGGAGAAGGTCCTTGGTCAGAGAGGCGACCAAGAACCTGATGGTCACTCTGACAGAGCTCTAGAGTTCCTCTGTGGAGATGGGAGAACCTTCCAGAAGGACAACCATCTCTGCAACACTCCACCAATCAGGCCTTATGATAGAGTGCCAGATGGAAGCCACTCCTCAGTAAAAGACACATGACAGCCCGCTTGGAGTGCCTAAAGGCACTTAATGACACTCAGACCATGAGAAACAACATTCTCTGGTCTGATGAAACAAAGATGGAACTCTTTGGCCTCAAAATAAAGCGTCACGTCTGGAGGAAACCGGCACCATCCCTACGGTGAAGCATGGGTGGTCAGCATCATAATGTGGGGATGTTTTTCAGCAGCATGGACTGGGAGACTAGTCAGGATCGAGGGAAAGATGAACGGCACAAGTACAGAGTGATCCTTAATGAAAACCTGTTCCAGAGCACTCAGAACCTTAGACTGGGGGGAGGTTCACCTTCCAACAAGACAATGATCCTAAGCACATAGCCAGGACAACGCAGGAGTGGCTTTCGGGACAAGTCTCTGAATGTCCTTGAGTGGCCAGCCAGAGCCCAGACTTGAACCTGATCGAACATCTCTGGAGACCTGAAAATAGCTATGCAGTGACGCTCCCCATCCAACCGACAGAGCTTGAGAGGATCTGCAGAGAAGAAAGGGAGAACTCCCCAAATACCGGTGTGCCAAGCTTGTAGCGTCATACCCAAGAAGACTCCAGGCTGTAATCGCTGCCAAAGGCGCTTCAACAAAGTACTGAGTAAAGGGTCTGAATACTTATGTAAATGTGATATTTCGTTTTTTTTTATGTAATTAGCAAAAATGTCAAAAATACTGTTTTTGCTTTGTCATTTATGGGGTATTGTGCATAGATTTATGAGGGGAAAAAAGATTTAATACATTTTAGTACAAGGCTGTAACCTAACAAAGTGTGGAAAAAGTCAAGGGGTCTGAATACTTTCCGAAGGCACTGTATTGTTCAACAAATCAAAATCTATTTCATATTTGAGATTCTTCAAAGTAGCCACCCTTTGCCTTGATGACAGCTTCACACACTCTTGGCATTCTCTCAACCAGCTTCATTTCAATTAACAGGTGTGCCTTGTTAAAAGTTAATTAGTGGAATTTATTTTCTTAATGCCTTTGCGCCAATCAGTTGTGTTATGACAAGGTAGGGGTGGTATACAGAAGATAGCCCTATTCGGTAAAAGACCAAGTCCATATTATGGCAAGAACAGCTCAAATAAGCAAAGAGAAATGACAGTCCATCAATACTTTAAGAACATGAAGGTCAGTCAATATGGAACATTACACAAACTTTGAAAGTTTCAAAAACCATCAAGTGCTATAATGAAACTGGCTCTCATGAGGACCGTCACGGGAAAGGAAGACCACAGAGTTACCTCTGCTGCAGAGGATAAGTTCATTTGAGTTACCAGCCTCAGAAATTGCAGCTCAAATACATGCTTCACAGAGTTCAAGTTATTTATTTTATTAATCTTTATTTAACTAGGCAAGTCAGTTAACAAATTATTCTGTCTACCAAAATGTACTATTGTGTACCTTAGTAGCGCTTCCCTTCCTCCTCTTTCTACAAATTATTATTACAATGATGGCCTACCCCGGGCCAAACCCTAACCCGGACGACGCTGGCCAAATTTCAAATTTCTGCAAAGAACTCACTACTAAAGGACACCAATAAGAAGAAGAGACTTGCTTGGGCCAAGAAACACAAGCAATGGACATTAGACCGGTGGAAATCTGTCCCCTGGTCTGATGAGTCCAAATTGGATGTTTGGTTCCAACCGCAGTGTCGTTGTGAGATGCAGAGTAGGTGAACGGATGATCTCTGCATGTGTGGTTCCCACCGTGAAGCATGGAGGAGGAGGTGTTGATGGTGTGGCGGTGCTTTGCTGCTGACACTTCTGGCGATTATTTAGAATTCAAGGCACATTAACCAGCATGGCTACCACAACATTCTGCAGCGATATTGCCATCCATCAGGTTTGCGGCTAGTAATGGACTATCATTTGATTTCCCAAAAGAGAACATGACCCAAACACACCTCCAGGCTGTGTAAAGGCTATTTGACTAAGATGGAGAGTGATGGAGTGCTGTTACAGATGACCGGGCCTCCACAATCACCCGACCTCAACCCAATTGAGGTGGTTTGGGATGAGTTGGACGCCAGATGAAGGAAAAAAAGCAGCCAACAAGTGCTCACCATATGTGGGACCTCCTTTAAAAACTGTTGGAAAATCATTCCAGGTGAAGCTGGTTGACAGAATGCCAAAAGTGCACAGCTGTCATCAAGGCAAAGGGTGGCTACTTTGAAGAATCTAAAATATATTTTGACTTGTTTGACACTTTTTCCCCCCATATGTTGTTATTTCATTGTTTTGAGGTCTTCACTATTATTCTACAATTGAGAAAATAGCAAAAATAAAGAAAACCTCGTGATTGAGTAAAATGTGTGCCAAACTTTTGATTGGTACTGTATTTTAACACACGGGGCTCTGTCCACAGTTCATTTCCACATCTTCTCTCTCTCTAGCCAACACTCTCTAGGCAGTTGGTTTAATCAAACATTCCATTTCTATTAATACTATGTAAACCAGGCACAAGTGTCTGCATCCCAAACTAAAACTCTAGTCCCTATGTAGTGCACTACTTTTGCCCAGCCAGGGCCTATAGGGCTCTGGTCAAAAGGGAATAGGTTGTCATTTGGGACACACAGCCAGTTAATGCAGCCAGGCGTTTCAATTTCACATTGGGTTGCAGTTCTCAGGCAGCGGTTCCTGCCTGGCTCAGGGCTAACTATTTATATTAAATCCTCTGAAGAACCAAGATGGCCGAACTAGTTTCACAAAGCCTCCTGCATTGGGATCCAGGTCATAGTGCTTTCTAAAATGTGCTGCTATTGACATTAATCCTGACACAAAGTGTCAATTCTGGTCAGCTGTCCCTGATGCCGTCAACCCTATGGTCGAGTGTCTTTGATGACGGTTCTTTTCTTTTTTTTTCTTTTTTCTATTTCACTATTTATTTTTTATGTTCTTTTTTTCTCATTTGTTCTAATTTTTTCTTTGTAATTTCTTTTTTTTTTTTTACTTTTTTTTTCTATCTTCTTATCTATATGTTTTTTAATTTTTTCTTATTTTCGTTTTGTTTATATTTATTTGTATTTTATTTTTATGTTTTTTTATATTTTTTTTTTTTTTTTTTGTCTCTTTCTTTGTATTTTCTTTTCTTTTTTAGTTATTTTTACGACCTTATTGGTGGGTGTCTCTTTGATTGATAAATCCTTTATTGGCTGTGGTGTTCCCTGATGTCACAAACCGCTTATTAGACCGTGGGGTGAAATTTTCTAGTTCTCTTCTTGCACGGTTCAAATCCTATCCTCAGTAAATGAGTAGGAGGGGTTTAGATGGGAGTGGCGCCTTGTTTTATATGTTCAAAAAGGAAGTCACGTCACAGGCTCTTCTTTTATCGCCATTTCCTCCTGAACAACATGGAGCAATCCACAGGGGCGCTTCTTTTCCATTTCCCCTGACAACAGAGCA
>NW_019943683.1:52587-57886 GCF_002910315.2 Salvelinus sp. IW2-2015 | reverse complement strand
TTTAATAAAATACAGTATTATTTCATATAGGTCTATATCAATACAATACAGTATTATTTCATATAGGTGTACATCAATAAAATAGAGTATTATCTCATATAGGAATAGCTGCACATAGAATGTCCTTCATCTGCCTGTTGGTTAGGTAACACCAGCACTAAGCCTAAACATGTGTTATGTTCCAACACCCACAAATGCTTGCTAAGTAGTGAGGCTAGTATTGGCCGTGAGGGAGTCTTCATGCTAACCCAATAGGAACATTCCAAGTGGACATTCCGGGAGATTTGAGTGGGCTATGCAGTTATTCGTCATCTAGCTAGCTGGTCATTTCAACGTTTTGGGTTAAATATACTCAACACAGGCCTATTAAAATGATGTTTAAACCATGTACTGTAGAGCCTTCACCCAACAACTTGATTCCCTTCCTCTCTTGCAGTGCAAAGGGAAACATAAGCCCCCAAAAATGAACAGCAGTTAACCAGAATGTACCAGAACTGTACTCAAGACTATATAGCAGAGATCAGGTAGTACATTACAGATGGCATGCTATAGTTCCTGTCCTCTATAGGAAAAGGCCAAGGCTATGTCCCAAGTGGCACCCTCTTCCCTATAGTGTACTTCCTTCAACCAGGGCTTTGTCAAAAGTAAATGGAGAATGTAGGGAATAGGGTGCCATTTGGGATACACATCTAGTGTCCATTTACAGTAGCTAGAATAATATAGAGTGCCATCGGAAAGTATTCAGACGCCATGACTTTTTCCATATTTTGTTACGTTACTGCCTTATTCTAAAATGGAAAAAAACAAAAAAAATGATCCTCAGCAATCTACACACAATACCCCATAATGACAAAGCGAAAACAGGTTTCAAGAAATGTTTGCAAATATATACATTTACATTGCGTCCATACAAAACCTAGGAGGCTCATGGTTCTCACGCCCTTTCATAGACTCACACAATAATTATGACAACTTCCGGAGAACGTCCTCTAACCTATCAGAGCTCTTGCAGCATGAGCTGACAAGTTGTCCACCCAATCAAAGGATCAGAGAATGAAGCTAGTACTGAAAGCATAAACTACAACTAGATAGCACTACAGTGCATAAAATGTTGATGAGTAGTTGACTCAAAGAGAAGAAAATACAATAGTTTAACAGTTTTGAACAAATGTATTTATTTAAAAATGAAGGAGAAGCAAAGAGAGAGAGAGAGAGAGAATACTTACTTACATAAGTCCCAAGCCATAAGACTCCTGAACAGGTAACCAAATGGTTACCCAGACTATTTGCATTGTGTGCCCCCCCAAACCCCTCTTTTACGCTGCTGCTACTCTCTGTTTATCTTATATGCATAGTCACTTTAACTATACATTCATGTACATACTACCTAAATTGGCCCGAACAACCAATGCTCCCGCACATTGGCTAACCGGGCTATCTGCATTGTGTCCCACCAACCGCCAACCCCTCTTTTTACGCTTCTGCTACTCTCTGTTCATCATATATGCATAGTCACTTTAACGATACCTACATGTACATACTACCTCAATAAACCTGACTAACAGTGTCTGTGTATATCCTTGCTACTCTTTTTTTCAAATGTCTTTTTACTGTTGTTTTATTTCTTTACTTACCTACACATACACATACACACACACATACACACACACACATACCCTTTTCCCCCCCGCACCATTGGTAAGTAAGCATTTCACTGTAAGGTCTACACCTGTTGTATTCGGCGCACGTGACAAATAAACTTTGATTTGATTTGATTCAGACCCTTTGCTATGGGACTCAAAATTGAGCTCAGGTGCATCCTATCCCAAGTTGCAGAGTAAAAACCAAGCCATGAGGTTGAAGAAATTGTCCGTAGAGCTCCGAGACAGGATTATGTCGAGGCACAGATCTGGGGAATGGTATCCAAAAATGTTCTGCAGCATTGAAGGTCCCCAAGAACACAGTGGCCTCCATCATTCTAAAATGGAAGACGTTTGTGGTTCCAAAGACTTTTCCTAGAGCTGGACGCCCGGCCAAAGTGAGCAAATCAGGGAGAAGGTCCTTGGTCAGAGAGGCGACCAAGAACCTGATGGTCACTCTGACAGAGCTCTAGAGTTCCTCTGTGGAGATGGGAGAACCTTCCAGAAGGACAACCATCTCTGCAACACTCCACCAATCAGGCCTTTATGATAGATGGCCAGATGGAAGCCACTCCTCAGTAAAAGACACATGACAGCCCGCTTGGAGTTTGCCTAAAGGCACTTAATGACACTCAGACCATGAGAAACAACATTCTCTGGTCTGATGAAACAAAGATGGAACTCTTTGGCCTCAAAATAAAGCGTCACGTCTGGAGGAAACCTGGCACCATCCCTACGGTGAAGCATGGTGGTGGCAGCATCATAATGTGGGGATGTTTTTCAGCAGCATGGACTGGGAGACTAGTCAGGATCGAGGGAAAGATGAACGGCACAAAGTACAGAGTGATCCTTAATGAAAACCTGTTCCAGAGCACTCAGAACCTTAGACTGGGGCGAMGGTTCACCTTCCAACAAGACAATGATCCTAAGCACATAGCCAGGACAACGCAGGAGTGGCTTTCGGGACAAGTCTCTGAATGTCCTTGAGTGGCCCAGCCAGAGCCCAGACTTGAACCTGATCGAACATCTCTGGAGACCTGAAAATAGCTATGCAGTGACGCTCCCCATCCAACCTGACAGAGCTTGAGAGGATCTGCAGAGAAGAAAGGGAGAAACTCCCCAAATACCGGTGTGCCAAGCTTGTAGCGTCATACCCAAGAAGACTCCAGGCTGTAATCGCTGCCAAAGGCGCTTCAACAAAGTACTGAGTAAAGGGTCTGAATACTTATGTAAATGTGATATTTCCGTTTTTTTTTAAAAATGTAATTAGCAAAAATGTCAAAAATACTGTTTTTGCTTTGTCATTATGGGGTATTGTGCATAGATTTATGAGGGGAAAAAAGATTTGAATACATTTTAGTACAAGGCTGTAACCTAACAAAGTGTGGAAAAAGTCAAGGGGTCTGAATACTTTCCGAAGGCACTGTATTTGTTCAACAAATCAAAATCTATTTCATATTTGAGATTCTTCAAAGTAGCCACCCTTTGCCTTGATGACAGCTTCACACACTCTTGGCATTCTCTCAACCAGCTTCATTTCAATTAACAGGTGTGCCTTGTTAAAAGTTAATTAGTGGAATTTATTTTCTTAATGCCTTTGCGCCAATCAGTTGTGTTATGACAAGGTAGGGGTGGTATACAGAAGATAGCCCTATTCGGTAAAAGACCAAGTCCATATTATGGCAAGAACAGCTCAAATAAGCAAAGAGAAATGACAGTCCATCAWTACTTTAAGACATGAAGGTCAGTCAATATGGAACATTACACAAACTTTGAAAGTTTCAAAAACCATCAAGTGCTATAATGAAACTGGCTCTCATGAGGACCGTCACGGGAAAGGAAGACCCAGAGTTACCTCTGCTGCAGAGGATAAGTTCATTTGAGTTACCAGCCTCAGAAATTGCAGCTCAAATACATGCTTCACAGAGTTCAAGTATTTATTTATTTTATTAATCTTTATTTAACTAGGCAAGTCAGTTAACAAATTATTCTGTCTACCAAAATGTACTATTGTGTACCTTAGTAGCGCTTCCCTTCCTCCTCTTTCTTACAAATTATATTTACAATGATGGCCTACCCCGGGCCAAACCCTAACCCGGACGACGCTGGGCCAAATTTCAAATTTCTGCAAAGAACTCACTACTAAAGGACACCAATAAGAAGAAGAGACTTGCTTGGGCCAAGAAACACAAGCAATGGACATTAGACCGGTGGAAATCTGTCCCTTGGTCTGATGAGTCCAAATTTGAGATGTTTGGTTCCAACCGCAGTGTCGTTGTGAGATGCAGAGTMGGTGAACGGATGATCTCTGCATGTGTGGTTCCYACCGTGAAGCATGGAGGAGGAGGTGTGATGGTGTGGCGGTGCTTTGCTGCTGACACTTTCTGGCGATTTATTTAGAATTCAAGGCACACTTAACCAGCATGGCTACCACAACATTCTGCAGCGATATGCCATCCCATCAGGTTTGCGCTTAGTGGGACTATCATTTGATTTTCAAAAGGACAATGACCCAACACACCTCCAGGCTGTGTAAAGGCTATTTGACTAAGAWGGAGAGTGATGGAGTGCTGTATCAGATGACCTGGCCTCCACAATCACCCGACCTCAACCCAATTGAGGTGGTTTGGGATGAGTTGGAGCGCAGAGTGAAGGAAAAGCAGCCAACAAGTGCTCACCATATGTGGGACCTCCTTAAAAACTGTTGGAAAATCATTCCAGGTGAAGCTGGTTGACAGAATGCCAAAAGTGCACAGCTGTCATCAAGGCAAAGGGTGGCTACTTTGAAGAATCTAAAATATATTTTGACTTGTTTGACACTTTTTTCCCCCCATATGTGTTATTTCATTGTTTTGAGGTCTTCACTATTATTCTACAATGTAGAAAATAGCAAAAATAAAGAAAAACCTCTGATTGAGTAAATGTGTCCAAACTTTTGATTGGTACTGTATTTTAACACACGGGGCTCTGTCCACAGTTCATTTTCCACATCTTCTCTCTCTCTAGCCAACACTCTCTAGGCAGTTGGTTTAATCAAACATTCCATTTCTATTAATACTATGTAACCAGGCACAAGTGTCTGCATCCCAACTAAAACTCTAGTCCCTATGTAGTGCACTACTTTTGCCCAGCCAGGGCCTATAGGGCTCTGGTCAAAAGGGAATAGGTTGTCATTTGGGACACACAGCCAGTAATGCAGCCAGGCGTTTCAATTTCACATTGGGTGCAGTTCTCAGAGCAGCGGTTCCTGCCTGGCTCAGGGCTAACTATTTATATTAATCTCCTCTGAAGAACCAAGATGGCCGACTAGTTTCACAAAGCCTCCTGCATTGGGATCCAGGTCATAGTGCTTCTAAATGTGCTGCTATGACATAACCTGACACAAATTGTCATTGGTCAGGTGTCCCTGATGCCGTCAACCCTATTGGTCGAGTGTCTTTGATGACGACGACCTTATTGGTTGGGTGTCTCTGATGATAAATCCTTATTGGCTGGGTGTCCCTGATGACAAAACCCTATTAGACGGGGGAGGTTCTCTTCTGCACTGTTCAACCTATCCAGTAAATGAGTAGGAGGGGTTAAGATGGAGTGTCGCCTTGTTAATGTTCAAAAGAGGAAGTCACGTCACAGGCTCTCTTTCCATTTCCCCTGACAACAGA
>NW_019943683.1:51716-52578 GCF_002910315.2 Salvelinus sp. IW2-2015 | reverse complement strand
GGCTCTCTTTCCATTTCCCCTGACAACAGAGCATCCACAGGCTCTTTCCACGTACCCTGAAAACCAGAACATCTGGTTGTTTGGGACTCGGCAGAGGCTACCCTGATGCTATTTGATGGTGTCCTTGATAATAAAACCCTATTGGCCAGGTGTCCCTGATGAGAAAACCCTATTGGTCAGGTGTCCCTGATAATAAAACCATATTGGTCAGGTGTCCCTGATGATAAAACCCTATTGGCCAGGTGTCCCTGATAAAACCCTATTGGTCAGGTTTCCCTGATAAAACCCTATTGGTCAGGTGTCCCTGATGATAAAACCCTATTGGTCAGGTGTCCATGATGATAAAGCCCTATTGGTCAGGTGTCCCTGATTAAACCCTTTTGGTCAGGTGTGCCTGATAATGAAACCCTATTGGTCATGTGTCCCTGATAATAAAACCATTTTGGCCAGGTGTCCCTGATAATAAAACCCTTTTGGTCAGGTGTCCCTGATAATGAAACCCTTTTGGTCAGGTGTCCTGATGATAAAACCCTTTTGGTTAGGTGTCCCTGATGATAAAACCCTTTTGGTCAGGTGTGCCTGATATTGAAACCCTATTGGTCATGTGTCCCTGATAATAAAACCCTTTTGGT
Source organism: Salvelinus sp. IW2-2015 (assembly GCF_002910315.2). NCBI lineage: Eukaryota > Metazoa > Chordata > Actinopteri > Salmoniformes > Salmonidae > Salvelinus > Salvelinus sp. IW2-2015. Next base: position 51,946 of record NW_019943683.1, on the reverse strand, counting down.
CATGTGTCCCTGATAATAAAACCCTTTTGGTCAGGTGTCCCTGATGATAAAACCCTATTGGTCAGGTGTGCCTGATAATGAAACCCTATTGGTCATGTGTCCCTGATAATAAAACCATTTTGGTCAGGTGTCCCTGATAATGAAACCCTTTGGTCATGTGTCCCTGATAATAAAACCCTTTTGGTCATGTGTCCCTGATAATAAAACCCTTTTGGTCAGGTGTCCCTGAT
>NW_019943683.1:49109-51691 GCF_002910315.2 Salvelinus sp. IW2-2015 | reverse complement strand
TATGGTCATGTGTCCCTGATAATAAACCATATTGTTCAGTGTCCCTTGATATGAAACCCTTGGTCATGTGTTTCCCTGATAATAAAACGCTCTTGGTCATGTTCCTGTATAAAAACCTTTGGTCAGGTGGGTTCCCTGATAAAACCTTTTGGTAGGTGTCCCTGATAATAGAACCCTTTTGGGTCAGGTGTCGCCTGATAATCACAAACCCTTTTGGTCAGGTGTCCCTGTTGATAAAACACCTATTGGTCAGGGTGTCCTGTAATTAAACCCTTTATTGGTCATGTGTCCTATATAAAACCCTTTGGGCATGTGTCCCTAGATAATAAACCCTTTTGTCAGGTCTCCTGATAATAAAACCCTTTGGGGGGTTTTTCAGGGTGGTCCCTGATAAATAAAACCCTTTTGGTCAGGTGTCCTGATTGACTCAAAACCCTTTTGATCAGGTTCCTGATGATAAACCCTATTGTCAGTGTCCCTGAATGATAAACCCTAATGGTCAGGTGTCCTGATGATGCATTGCAGGATCTATTGGCACTATGATCCAGGAAGTAACCACTGCTCCGGGCTGTCTGATTTACAGACAGTGGGTGTGGAGACTAAACGGAACCCCAGCCCTCTCTCTCTCGCTCCCCCCTAACAGCACAGCTCAGCTACATCCACTCCACTCTTCTCATCTCCCCCTAACACCCACGTCATTCTCACTCCATCATCTCTCTCTCTCCCCCCTACACACCAGTTACATCAGTCCATCATCCGTCCTCTCTCCTTACCCCTACACCACGCAGTTCATCAGTCCTCAGCTCACCTCTCTCTTTCCCCATACGCCAGTCAGTGATTTCCTCGCACCTTCCAGGCTCTCTCTCTCTCTCCCCCAACACAGTTCGTTTCCTCACTCACTCTCTTCTTCCCCCCTAACACCAAGTCGCAGTTTCCTCACTCTCTCTCTCTCTTTTCCCGCCTCCCCCTAACACCAGTCAGTTTCCTCACTCACTCTCTCTCTCCCCCCTAACACCAGTCAGTTTCCTCACTCACTCTCTCTCGCCCCCCTAACACCAGTCAGTTACATCAGTACAACGTAATGCAACGTGTTCCTCAATAGAAGCGTCTTTGTGGAAACATGACATAGCCTTGTTTGGTGACTGAGCACACAATAGTATTTTCCTCTTGCCATTGAAGTTGATCAAAGACTATGACTGCATGCTTTTTATATTTATATAATATATATTATATATTTATATTCCAGGAATAAGAGTCCACTCTCAAAACCAGAGATGATTTGACACATTTAAAACATTTTAAAAGCACATTTCTCTTGACCATCAACTAAGGAGCATAAGAATCCCTTTACATTTAAAAAAAACCCATCCAAACCCTCCAGATCACAGCATTATAGAGACGTACTGAGAGATTGAAGCATGAATCCATAGTGACAAGCGATATCAATAGTGTGTAAAGGAAAAGAAACACATAATGCATAACGCCGGAGGAATTCAAACCTTTTTTTGGTTTTCCATTTCCCATTTGACTCCCAGAAACCTCAGTGTTGACAGAAATGTGTGCATTCGACTGAACTAATGGCTTACCTTCATACCAGATGTCCTATAAAAATGCACATTTTGTGCAGATCCTATGAAAAAGCAATCTTATACAGTGCAGTGCATAAACGTCAGTTAGATTGTCTGTGCAGAGGATCTGATCAGTGGGAACCTGCATTCCCTACGGAACCGTTCAGCCTGTACGGCAGCCAAGGAAACAATATACGGTTGGCTACGTCCCAAATTGAACTCTATTCCCTATTTAGTGCAGTATATAGGGAATAGAGTGCCATTTGGGACAAACGCCGATGCCTCTTCATTTTGTAGGAAGCTAGTGATGAGGTAGTGATTTTTGTAAAGCTGGAGATATAGAAAACTTTCAATGCATCACTTAATAAATCATATTCTATTGTGTTAACAAAATCGGGCAAACAATTAACATTTCCGTTTCTAATACAGTCCTATTATTATTTACTGCAGATTCATGAGAAACACTGCCTGGTATACCTGCCGTCCTACTGTAGCATATTCAATATTATTCCAGTATAGTACTGTCAGTAGTTTAAAGACAGAACCATGCTGTCACTCAGTGCTTGGCATTGGGAGTGATGAATGGTACAAACAGGGCCAGTTAAGCTCACAAAGAAAGAAGTAGACCTGTCTCTTCTCTCTTAACTCCCACATCCCACCTGACACCTCTCTCTCTCTCTCTGCCTCTTCTGTCTGTGTTTCTTGATTATCTCTCTCTCTCTACCCTCTCTCCTTTCTGTCTGTGTCTTGATTTATCTCTCTCCTCTACTCTCTCCCTTTCTTGGTCTGTGTTTCTTAGATCATCTCTCTTCGTCTGTCATTCGATCTCTTTCGATCGGACTGCTCTCTTATTTCCCCTTGTCTGTGGTTTCTTGATATCGCTCTCTCTCGTCTATACTCTCTCTCTCCTCTCTTCTGCTGTGTTTCTTTGATTATTCTATCTCTCATCTACTCTCTCCCCTTTCTGTCTGTGTTTCTTTCTTGATTATCTTCTTTCTTAATCTCTTCCTCCTC
>NW_019943683.1:34434-49084 GCF_002910315.2 Salvelinus sp. IW2-2015 | reverse complement strand
TTCCGACGATAACACATTCCCATTGCACCCCTTTTTTGCTCTCAGTATCACCCTTATAAAATCAAATGAGTCTATCCGCATAGGCACCCATGGAACTCTACCACTGTTCTGTCTAACAATGCCGTTCCCCATGGGGGAACTAGCCCATGTTGATTCCAATGCTTCCCACAGTATGTGTCAAGTTGTCTGGTATGTGCTTTGGGCTGGTGGACCATTCTTGATACACACAGAAAACTGTGGCACCTACTTACCATTACCTCGTTCAAAGGCAATTCATCTTTAATCTTTTGTCTTACCCATTCACCCTCTGAAACGGCACACATACACAACTCCATGTTGTAAGGTGCTGTAAGTGTTAAGGTTGAAGAACGTCTTTCTGCAATTCTACATATTTTGCTATGGGCGACAGGTGAGAATTTTATAACAAATGTCATGCAATTATACTCAGTTATTCTATGGGGCAACAGATTTTTTTTACAAGTGCAGTTTACAGTTTATTTTCCTTCAATTTTACACATTTTTCCTGGGTGGATGAGAAATGTTTGCAGATTTAAAGCAAAATTTCCTGCACTTCATACACATTTTGTAGACCTATGCCATGTTAATAGATATCTGAGTGTGAATGACTAACAAAATAAATGGTGCCCTGGGAGTCAGGGCCCGAATGGGCACGGCATTTGGCCATGTGAATATTACTAGTTAGATAGCCTGGCCTAAACTACACTACCAAAGGTATGTGGACACCTGCTTGTCAAACATCTCATTACAAAATCATGGCAATAATATTGACTTAGGTCCCCGCCTTTGGCTGTGGATAAACTAGATGTGGAACATTGCTGCCAGGGATTTTCTTATGTTCAGCCACAAGAGCATTAGTGAGGTCGGCAACGGATGTTGGGCGATTAGGGCCTGGCTCCGTGCGGCGTTCCATTTCATCCCAAAGGTGTGCGATGGGGTTTTGAGTCAGGGCTCTGCTTCAGTTGATCAAGTTCTTCCACAACGGATCTCGACAAACCAAATTTCTGTATGGACCTCGCTCTTGTGCATGGGTGGGAATTGTCATTGCTGAAACAGGACAGGACTTTCCCCGCACTGTGCCCACAAGTTAAAAGCACAGAATCGTCATATAACTGCATTGTATGCTGTAGTGTTAAGATTCCTTTCACTGGAAAACTAAGTTGGGCCCAGCCCGAAACCATGGAAAACAACCCCAGACCATTATTCCTCCTCTAAACAAACTTTGCACTGTTAGCAGTTATAGCATGGAACAGGTAGGCATTTCTCCTGGCATTCGCCAAACCCAGAATCGTCTGTTCGTTCCAGATGGTGAGCGTGATTCATCATCCAGAGAAAGTGTTTCCACCTCTGGCCGAGGCTTTACACCACTCTAGCGATACGCTTGCGCATTTGTTGCATGGGGGGGATTTAAGGCGGTGTGCCGGCTGCTCGGCCATGGACAAACCCATTCATTGATGCTCCGACAAAACAGTTCCTTTGTCCTTGACGTTGTCTTCCCAGAACGCGTTATGGGAATGCGGTAGTGACGTGATCTGCAACCGTGCGAGCGGCAGACAATATTTTACGCGTTACACTCTTCAGCATCTCCGGCGGTCCGTTCTGTGAGATTGTGTGGCCTAATCACTTGTGCTGTTGAGCCGTGTTTCTCCTGGAACATTTCCACTTCACAATAACAGCCACTTACAGTCGTTGACTAGGGCAGCTCTAGCAATGCTGACATTTTACAATCTGACTTGTTGTGAAACGGTGGCATTCATAAACGACCGCCCACGTTGAAAAGTCACTAAGCCTCTTCCAGTAAGGGGGCCTTATGGAAATTTGCATGCTTTGTGTCCTTGATATTTATATTCCTGTCAGCATAGGGGTGGCTGAACATAGCAGAATCCACTAATTTGACGGGTGTCCAATTACTTCTATGTTATATCGCACAACCACATTTTAGCTTGAGTACCATTTTTTGGGGGACTATCTTTGTATTCTCTCTCTTATTTCTCGGTGGTCGTGGGGGGCCCTCTAGCAGTCGCGGAGGGACCCATATGCACTAACTGCTTATGTTCGCTTTATGCCTGGAAAACACGGCCTCTTCGATGGCCAGTTTGTATCAAAGCCACCTCTGTTCCTTTTGACATACTATAGCCCTTGAGGTTGTCCAATATCCGTGTTACCGCCCATTTAGCGAGTACGCTATTGAATTCCAAAGTTACAAAAAGGTTGAAGATTCCTTTATTCATTGGTTTGTTGTCATGGTCTTTAACCCAATGCTACATCACAAACTATGAGACTAGTCTCCTGCCAGACAAATGCAGGATGGCTGAATGCAGTTACCTTATACTTAGAGATTTGTTGACTGACACATGTGTACCATCTCCCGTATACAGTGGGCAATAAACAGTATTTATCCAGCCACCAAATTGTGCAAACGTTCGTCCCACTTAAAAAAGATGAGAGAGTGGCCTGGTAATTTCTTATATACGGTCTAATCACTCAACTATGAACAGACAAATGAGAAAACAAAATTCCAGGCGAAATGCAGCATTGCTAGGATTTTTTATGGAATTTACTTTCGCCAAAATTATTGGTGGGAAAATAAGGTATTTGCGTCAATAACTAAAAGTTTATCTCAATACTTTGTTAATATACCCTTGTTTAGTCTGGGGCAATTGACAGAGGTCAATACGTTTTTCTGTTAAGTCCTTCACAAGGTGTTGTTCACCACACTGTTTGCTGGTATGTTGGCCCATTCCCTCCATTGCAGATCTCCTCTAGAGCCGTGATTTGTTTTGGGCTGCTTGTTGCTAGGGCAACACGCGACTTTCAACTCCCTCCAAAGATTTTCATTGGGGTTGGATCTGAGGACTCTGGCTAGGCCACTTCCAGGACCTTGAAATGCTTCTTCACGAAAGAGCCACTCCTTCGTTGGGCCCGGAGCGGTGTGTTTGGGATTCAATTGTCACATGCTGAAGACCCAGCCACGTTTCATCTTCAATGCCCTTGCTGATGGAAGGAGGCTTTTTTCACTCAAAATCTCACGGATACATGGCCCCATTCATTTTCTTTCCTTTACACGGATCAGTTCGTCCTGGTCCTTTGCCAGAAAAAACAGCCCCAAACAGCCATGATGTTCCACCCCATTGGCTTCACAGTAGGTTATGGTTCAGATTCTCTGGGATGCTATGACTCAGCATTCTTTGCTCCGCCAAACACGACGAGTTGAATACTAGGTTTTTACCAAAAAGTTCTATTTTGGTTTCATCTGACCATATGACATTCTCCAATCTTCTTCTGCGATCATTCCAAATGCCTCTCTAGCAAACTTTCAGACGGGCCTGGGACATGTACTGGCTTAAGCAGGGGTAACGTCGTGGCACTGCAGGATGTGAGTTCCCTGGCGGTACTACCGTAGTGTGTTTACTGATGGTAGGCTTTGTTACTTTCGGTCCAAAGCTCTCTTTTGCACGGTCATCTTTAATACTTCTTACTCCCCCCCCCTCTCATTTTACCCCGCTCTCTTACTCCCTTTCACACACACTCTGTCTCGGTACCTGATTATCCTCTTCTCTTCCTACTCTCTTGTCCCGTTTCTGTCTGTGTGTTCTTGATTATCTCTCTCTCTCTACTCTCTCTCCCTTTCTGTCTGTGTTCTTGATTATCTCTCTCTCTACTCTCTCTCCCTTTCTGTCTGTGTTTCTTGATTATCTCTCTCTCTCTACTCTCTCCCTTTCTGTCTGTGTTTCTTGATTATCTCTCTCTCTCTATCTCTCTCTCCCTTTCTGTCTGTGTTCTTGATTATCTCTCTCTCTCTACTCTCTCTCCCTTCTGTCTGTGTTTCTTGATTATCTCTCTCTACTAATCTCTCTCCCTTTCTGTCTGTTTCTTATTTATCCTCACTTCTCTCTTTTCTGTCTCTGGTTTCTGTCTTATCTCTCTCTCTCTCTCTACTCTCTCTCCCTTTCTGTCTGTGTTTCTTTGATTATTATCTCTCTACTTTCCTCTCCCTTTCTGTCTGTGTTTCTTGATTATTTCTCCTACTTCTCTCCCTTTCTGCTGTGTTCTTGATCGTCTCTCTCTATAATCTCTCTCCCTTTCTGTCTGTTTCTTGTTATTCTCACTCTCTCTTTCTGTCTATGTGTTTCTTGCTTATCTCTCTCTCTTACTCTCTCTTCCTTTCTGTCTCTGGGTTCTTGATATCTTCTCTGTCACACACACATACTCTCCCTCCCTTCCTCTTCCTTCCTTCTTCTTTCTCCCTCTCTTTAATTCTCTCTCTCCCTCCTCTCTCTTCACACTCCTCGCCTCCTAAATGGGAACCTTGTGAGAAACACATGACAAACAGCTGTTCATGTATTCATAGTCTCCTCTTACGCAGACGTGTCCTTACCAGCCGTGTTATGATTGCGGAATGTGTGTTGGACATTGACCCGAATGAATGAGCGCCATGGTTAAGTGAGGTAAGTCAGTCATGGGGCTGTTCATTAGCTAATGTCCTTTAGATACTTGCTACATCAGCGCACACAAAAGGTGGTCAAACTCATGGCTGTTCAATCTCGACATGATCCCACAGAATGTTTTCTGCAGTGTTGATCGAGTCAGAGCTAGGATACATGGTGGGGTAGCTAGGCAGTAGTTCAGGTCTGTGTCCCAAATGGGAGTCAGCGTCTTGGTATTGAGGATATTTTATTTAGCTGCACCTGTATGTGGGAGCTGATGCACCTGGATGTGGGAAGCTGAGAGGGAGCTGAAGAACCTGGATGTGGGAGCCTGTGCACCTGGAGTGGGAGCTGAAGCACCTGGATGTGGGAGCTGAGACCGGACTGAAACGCTGGGAGGCTGAGCACCTGGAATGTGGGAGCTGATGCACCTGGATTTGGGAGCAATTGATGCACCTGGATTGTGCCGGAGCTGAGCACCTGGATGTGGGAGCTGAGCACCCTGGATGTGGGGAGCTGAATGCACCTGGATGGTGGGAGCTGAAGCACCTGGATGTGGGAGCTGATGCACCTGGATGTGGAGCTGAGCACGGAGACTGAGGATGTGGGAGCTGATGCACCTGGATGTGGGAGCTGAAGCACCTGGATGTGGAGCTGAAGCACCTGAGTGTGGAGCTGATGCACCTGGATGCTGAGGGCCTGATGCACCTGGAGTGGAGCTGAGAGGGAGCTAAAACACTGGATGAGGAGAGCTGAAGTACCTGTATGTGGGAGCTGAAGTACCGTATGTGGGAGCTGAGAGGGAGCTGAAAGAACCTGGGATGTGGGAGCTGAGAGGGAAGTCTGAAGCACCTGGATGTGGGAGCTGAGAGGGAGCTGAAGCACCTGGATGTGGGAGCTGAGAGGGAGCTGAAGCACCTGTGGATGTGGGAGCTGAGAGAGAGATGATGCACCTGGATGTGGGAGCTGAGATGGAAGGCTGAAGCACCTGCATGTGGAGCTGAGCAGGAGCTCCCACACTGATTCATCTGCTGCAGAGAGATAATCAAGAAACACAGACAGAAAGGGAGAGAGAGTAGAGAGAGAGAGATAATCAAGAAACACAGACAGAAAGGGAGAGAGAGAGAGCTAAAGACAACAGAGGAGGGGTGGGAGAAAGCTTTTCCAATGACCCCAGGCTGTGAGGCGTTTCCTGTCCTGTATCGCACGGCACTGCAGCTCTACAAAGTCAGGCAGGAGGCTCTATTTATAACTGCCTGTAATGTTTGGCATTTCCTCAGAGGGGTGAACCATTGTTTTCCCATTCTGTGTCCCAAATGGTACCATATTCCCTACATAGTACACTACTTTTGGGCCCTGGTCAAGTAGTCCACTATAAAGGGAAAATGGCGCCATTTGGGACACAGCCATTGGCARCCTGCAATTGTCTCAGAAAATTATGTACATTGAACATCAATTTTTTTTTCCATTTGGTAAATTCCAGTTCTCTTTCAAGTATTTGTTTCGGTATTTCACTGATGGTATACGCCTCCAGTGTTTTCGTCAGAAGCCTTTATTACACTACGCCAGCCATGATTGGCTAGACGTCGAGATGTGTGCGTCGGGGAAGGGCGTCCCTCCTACCCTATAAAAGATCCGACGCAGCGTCTCTGAGTCATTCAAACACCTCTTCTCAGAAAGCTTACTTTGGTACGAATTGGCTAAACTGTCCACAGGCGTGAGCGGATAACTCGCTTGCCGAGGGCGCTATTCGCTGGTATGTTTGATGGTGGAAATGTTCCTTTTCCTTCACCCTAGTAAGAGGGAAATTCTTCGAGGGAGAAACTAATACAGCTSTAACAGGGTTAACTTGTTCACGACCAAGTTAGCCGTATCCAAACAGTGACTAGTCGTTAACAAGCTAGCCACCACACTAGATAGCTTTTGTGGTTTTACTTCAACAATAAAAATGTACTACCTACACCAAGCTATCTTTTTTAAATATACTTTTGGAAACGGTATCAGACCAAGTGCCACCGTCAGAGATAACCCACTGATCGCTAGCTATCGGATTAGCCTACCACGTTTTTTTGATTTTCTGACACACGAAAATAATAGCATGCCAGCTATGGCGACAAAAGCATCTCCCACCCCAAACGAGGAGAAGCTCCCGGCATGAATCTGCTCCCGTGGAAACAAGATATCGGCCAAGGACACCCACTCAGTGTGCTCCGCTTGCCTTGGACTGTAACATGCCCAGGAAGCGTTAGCCTCCCCCGGTTCCTGTCCACACTGTGYCCTCTTCACTGTGAAGAGCGTCTGTCGCAGGCTAGCCTGAGTCAACAGAACCCTAACATGGGGTCTGGCGTCCCCGATGGTTCATCAAGAGGCCATGGATATTCCCCACGGGGAATCCTGGAGCGACGGCTAGCACTAGCTGGAGCGACCAGCTCAACGCCATTGCCCCGCTGTTGGAGGACTCCAGCAACGACCTCGCGACCTCCCTGCCGGGCTTCCTGATTGGAGACGACAATGACTCCATAGGATTTTCCGACAGCCTCCTTTCGGAATCATCTGACAGAGACAAAGACTCCTTCATCCCCTCAGGCCAGGCCACCATGCCTCCTCCCGGGGAATCCGAACGATGTCTTAGAACACAGTCAGCTGCTCTTGGAACACYTRACACTTCTAGGTTTCAGAATAAACACATTAAAGAGCGTTCTGATTCCAACACGGATCTCTTTCCTAGGTYTAACCCTAGATTCGGTATCCTTCAAAGCTCTCCTTTCAGTGGAACGTATAAGAACATTCCAGAATTGCCTAGCACTGTTTCGCAGAGGGAACCTGGTCTCTTTCAAAACATGCCTGAGGTTGCTAGGTGTGATGACATCGGCTTTAGCAGTCATCCCATTAGGCCACTTGAATATGAGAAAGTTTCAACTGCTGGGTCTTTTCTCTAGGTCTGAGCCAAATTACGTCACAAACATCACCGTGTACAGRTCTACATAGATTGCACGGCAGCACTGAACTCCTGGAGACACCCGACATTTCTGTCACAGAGTTCCCAGATGGGCACTGTTTYATCCAGAAAAGTAGTCACGACGGACTTGTCTCTCTCGGGTTGGGGTGCGACCCACGGTGTGGAGAGTCCATCTCCTTTCTACTCACATAAACAGCCCGGAACTCGTTTCTCCCATTTCTGGAGGGTCGTCATGTTCTAGTCAGCGTTGACAAGGGCTCCTGCAATCACCTCACTTACACACACTGGCACACAGACTAATTATGTGGAGCAGTGTGCATCTCMAGTCACTGAGAGCTACTCATGTATYGGGAGTACTGAATCTGGSGGCAGATTTACTCTCGAGAGGGAACTGTCTATTTGGGGAGTGGAAGCTCCACCCAGATGTAGCCAGTCAGGTTTGGACGCACTTCAGCATTCCATCAGTGGATCTTTATGCATCAATGGAGAATACAAAGCTTCCACTGTTCTTTTCCCTGAGGGATCGGGATGCACTGATAGGAGTGGACACGTTGGCAGACGAGTGGCCACAGGTCCCTCCTGTATGCATTCCCCCCCACTGGCCCCGATTTCCCCCACTCTAGCCAGGGTGCAGGAGAAGGGACTATCGCTCATACGAATAGCGCCACATTGGCCAGAGAAACACTGGCTAGTGGACATCACTCAACTACTATGCGGTCAACCGTGGCCCCTCCCTCTGGAGTCTGGACCTACTGTGCCAGGCGGGCGGGGAGATTTCCCATCCTCACCCAGAACGGTTGGCACTCTGGGCCTGGCCCGTGAACGGTTCAACTTGAACACTGCCGGGCTTCCCCAAAATGTAATTTAGACTATTCAGAGTGATAGAGCCTCATCCACCAGGTTCCTTTATGATTGTAAATGGTTCCTGTTTGAGGCATGGTGCACTAAATCACAAACAGTGCCATTCCAGTGCTCTGTCCCGGTAATGCTGTTGTTTCTACAGGCATTATTAGACAAAGTAAATAWTTTTTSTACTATTAAGGTRTATCTGGCAGCTATTTCGGCTTGTCATGTGGGTTTTGGGAGCACGATAGTGGGGCAACACCCCCTTGTCACCCGTTTTATGAATGGTGCACGTCGTTTTCGTCCGATGTCCAAACAGCTTGGCCCGGCATGGGACTTGTTTTGGATGCTCTATGCCAACAGCCTTTTGAGCCCCTGGATCAGGTGGAGYTGAGGATGCTTTCATTTAAGCACTATTACAAGCATTTATTATTTTTACATTTTTAATTTAACCTTTATTTAACCAGGTAGGCAAGTTGAGAACAAGTTCTCATTTACAATTGCGACCTGGCCAAGATAAAGCAAAGCAGTTCAACACATTCAACAACACAGAGTTACACATGGAGTAAAACAAAACAATTTGCCTCCGCCAAGCGTGTAAGTGACATTCACGCACTCGCAGTGCACTCGCCATGTGCACAATTTGCATCGGGTAACGATAGGATATCATTGCGGCCTTTATCCCTAAGATTATTAATCCATCTTTGATGTGTCTTCCACAGCGCCTCTCCCACTGGATAATGGGGGCTATCGCTTTCGCCTACACAGTAAGGGTCTTCCGTCTCCTGCTGGTCTACACAAGTAAGGGTCTTCCGTCTCCTGCTGGTCTACACAGTAAGGGTCTTCCGTCTCCTGCTGGTCTCCACAGTAAGGGTCTTCCGTCTCCTGCTGGTCTACACAGTAAGGGTCTTCCGTCTCCTGCTGGTCTACACAGTAAGGGTCATCCGTCTCCTGCTGGTCTACACAGTAAGGGTCTTCAGTATCCTGCTGGTCTACGGGCCCATTCCACTAGAGAAGGTATTCCCAAACTGAGGTACACATTTGGGAGAGTTTTTTTTTCCTTGCCTGAGTAGTCTCGTTTCACTGCCAAAAATACAATTAAACCATTTAGTGTTCAGCGAAAATAACAACAATGTCAAATACAGGTAGCCCTAGTCAAATAATTAACATCCAATCACATTAACCGGTACACTCTCGCGGGAAAACTTCACTCTTGGGMAGACATTTAGAAATGAAACATGACAATTTGAATAATAAGCCACGGGAGTTTTTCGAACGAGAATAAAGACGACTTTCAAGTAGTAAGCCATGTATAAAAGCAACAGATAACATTAATAAGAAGGGGCTAGAAGTATTTTATATGGTGAGCTACCGAGTGGCTAGGACAGGCAGGCCCACAACWATTGTGGAGGACTTAATTCTTCCTGCTGCCACGGATATGGCTGGGACAATGCTGGGGGAAAAGGCCCAAAAAACTATACAGACAATGGCTTCATCAAACAACACTSTTTCACGACACATCAGTGACATGGCAGGAGATGTTTTGAAAAAATTACTGCATCGCTTACAAGCCAGTGAATTCTATGTGTTACAGCTGGATGAGTCAACAGACGTGGCGGGCCTGGCACAGCTCCTGGTATATCTCCATTAAGTTTAAGGGGGGTCAATTAAGGAAGACATCCTCTTCTGCAAACCATTGGAAACCAGGACAAGGACAACATGAGAGGATATTTTTAAAGTACTGGATAGCTTTGTGACATGAAATTGACTTTGGTGGTCAAGATGTGTTGGTATCTGTACTGATGGAGCTAAAGCCATGACTGGGAGACATAGTGGAGTGGTAACGTGTGTGCAAGCAGTTGCTCCCGACGCCACTTGGGTACACTGCAGCATCCACTGAGAGACTCTTGCTGCCAAGGTAATGCCTGACAGCTTGAAATATGTTTTGGACAGTACGGTGAAAATAGTTCACTTTGTTAAATCAAGGCCCGTGAACTTGTGTATTTTCTGCACTATGCAATGACATGGGCAGCGACCATGTAACGCTTTTACAACATACAGAAGTGCGCTGGTTATCAAGGGGCAAAGTATTAACACGTTTTTTTTTTTWATTGAGAGATGAGCTTAAAGTTTTCTTTACTGACCATAATTTTCACTTGTCTGACTGCTTGCATGATGATGAGTTTCTCACACGACTGGCCTATCTGGGTGATGTTTTTTCTCGCCTGAATGATCTGAATCTAGGATTACAGGGACTCTCCTCAACTATATTCAAAGTGCGGGACAAATTTGAGGCTGATTAAGAAGTTGGAGCTCTTCTCTGTCTGCATTAACAAGGACAACACACAGGTCTTTCCATCATTGTATTATTTTTTGTGTGCAAATGAACTCAAGCTTATGGACAATGTCAAATGTGATATAACGAAGCACCCGAGTGAGCTGGGTGAGCAATTAGGCAGGTACTTTCCCGAAACGGACAACACAAACAACTGGATTCKTTATMCCTTTCATGCCCTGCCTCCAGTCCACTTAGCGATATCTGAACAAGARAGCYTCATCGAAATTGTAACAAGCGGTTCTGTGAAAATTGAATTTAAATCAGAAGCCACTGCCAGATTTCTGGATTGGGCTGTGCTCAGAGTTTCTTGCCTTGGCAAACCTCACTGTTAAGACACTGATGCCCTTTGCAACCATGTACCTATGTGAGAGTGGATTCTCGGGCCCTCACTAGCATGAAAACTAAATACAGGCACAGACTGTGTGTGGAAAATGATTTAAGACAGACTCTCTCCAATACAACATTGCAGAGTTATGTGCATCATTTCAAGCACACCCTTCTCATTAACCTGTGGCGAGTWATTTTTTCATCMAAAATTGTGAATAAGGTTTTATATGTAAGATGGCTAAATAAAGAGCAAAATTATTGATTATTAATATTATATAATTATTTGTGCCCTGGTCCTATAAGAGCTCTTTGTCACTTCCCACGAGCCGGGTTGTGACAAACTCACAYTCATTCTTATGTTTAATAAATGTATCGTATASTRTGTGTGTGGCAGGCTTACAATGATGGYAAAAAACAACATTTGAGAGTGCGCTGACCCTGGTGCTAGAGGGGGTACAGCTGGAGGTTGAATGTTTGAAGGGGTACGCTGACCCTGGTGCTAGAGGGGGTACAGATGGAGGTTGAATGTTTGAAGGGGTACGGGACTATAAAAGGTTTGGGAATCACTGCACTAGAGGAATGGCTACAGCCCAGGCTTTATTTTAAGGGCATATCTATCTACGATATTTGTTCAGCAGAGAGTTGGGTTTCAACTCATACATATGTGAAGTTTTATAGGCTCAATGTCACTGCAACGACCCTGGCGCATACTGTTTTTACGTGTAGGATCTTCTGAGGGGGCAGGGMCCATTTGTGTGATATATAGCACAAGGCAGTCGGTCGTCAGGATACGCTTGACTGGCGATACGGGAGTCAGATTATCCCATAAAATGAAATACCGAMACTGATACTTGAAAGAGAACTTCAGGTTACGACCGTAACCCCGGTTCTCTGAGGGAGGTATTTTACCAGACCACAAACCTTTCCTTGAATGAGCGAGGTGTTGCTTGTTTTTTTGAATGACTCAGAGACGTTGCGTCAGATCTTTTATAGGGTAGGAGGGACGACCTACCCCGACGCACACGTCTCGACGTCCAGCCAATCACAGCTGGCGTAGTGTAATAAAGGCTTCTGACGAATACGCTGGGGTCGTATCCCATCAGTGAATTACCTCACTTATACCATTAGAGAACCGGGGTTTACGGTCGTAACCTATTTATCGTCACATTAAATAATGTCMGTTTGTTACTGTTACTGTGGTTGTCAGCTAAAGGACAGGAAATAGGAATGATACACAATGGGAAACATTATACTGTCAAACCCTGCCAAGTACATCTGTGACTGGACCGAAACCTTCATAAAGGATATCATATTCTATTGGGGCGGTAATTAAACCTTGAGTGATTTTTTTGTTTGTTGACAGAGAGCTTAGTGAAAACTGCAATTTCCCCGGACTCTACTCACTCACAATGACAACAGACCTGACTCTACCCACTCACAATGACAACAGACCGGACTCTACTCACTCACCACCGGACTCTAATCACTCACAAATGACAACAGACCGGAGTCTTACTCACTCACAATGACAACAGACCTGACTCTACTCACACTCACAATGCAACAGACCTGACTACTCACGTCACAATTGACAACAGCACCCTGACTCTACTCACTCCACAATGACAACAGACCGGACTCTACTCACTCAATGACAACGACCGGACTACTCATACAATGACAACAGACTGAATCTACTCACTCACAATGACAACAGACCTGACTCTACTCATCACAATGACAAGACCGGAGTCTACTCACTCACATGACAACAAACCGGACTCTACTTACTCACAATCGCACAGACCTGACCTCTCTACTCACTCACAATGAAACAGACCTGACTCTACTCACTCCACAATGACAACAGACCGGGACTTACTCACTGCACAATGACCACGACCGCGACTCTACTCACCACATGAACACGAACCGGACTCTACCCTACCACAATGACAACCAGACCGGCTCTACCTCACTCACAATGAAACAGACGGGACTCTATCCACTCACATGAACACAGACCCGGACTCTACTGCATCACAATGCACGAAGACTGACTCTACTCACTCACAATGAACATACATTCAATTAACATTGCTTAACATAATACCATCACGGTGCGTACTTTTAGAAATACAATTCCCGCAGACCAAGGGAACATAGCCTTAACAGGCAGTTGAAAAAGTACCAATTTGTCAATACTTGCAGTAGAAGTAAGTTACTAGCGAAAAGTGAAAGTGAAGTCACCGTAAATCTACTTCAGTAAGTTCTAAAAGTATTTGGTTTTAAATATACTTAAGTATTCAAAAGTAATGGAATTGTTAAATAAACTTTAAGAATCAAAAGAAGCTATAAATAATTTATATTCCATCATATTCAAGCAACAAGCAGCCGATTAACTTTTTTGTATGTAATGTCACGCTGTCTGAATGAAGGACAAGTGGCAGCTTTAGATTCCACATGTTTAATCAAATAGACAATAAATATGAAACTCACAAAAAACAAAAGTTGAAAACGAAACGTGATGTTCTGGGCTGCTCACGGGCAGCTACACAAAAACAAGATCCCACAAACAACAGGTGGGGAAAAAGGCTGCCTAAATATGATCCCCAATCAGAGACAACGATAGACAGCTGCCTCTGATTGGGAACCATACCAGGCCAACAAAGAAATAGAAAACATAGATTGCCCACCCTAGTCACACCCTGACCTAACCAAATAGAGAATTAAAAGGATCTCTAAGGTCAGGGCGTGACAAGACATCTAGGGGCACACTCCAACACTCAGACATCCTTTATAAATTAAGCATTTTTTGTTTAGCGAGTCTGCCAGATCAGATGCAGTAGGGATGACCACAGATTTTCTCTTGATAAGTATGTGAATWGGACCAGTATCCTGTCCTGCTAAGCATTCAAAATGTAACGAGTACTTTTGGGTGTCATGGAAAATGTATGGAGTAAAAAGTACATTAATTAATATCTTTAGGAATGTAGTGGAGTAAAAGTAAAAGTTGTCCAAAATATAAATAGTAAAGTACAAATACCCCCCAAAAACTACTTTAGTACTAAAATATGCTTACACCACTGCTTAAAGGTTTAACAATTCCTTTCTTTTTGAATACAGAACACTTCTACTTTGAGAATATAGTGAAAACACTGAAACAAGGTTAAAAAAAAATCTTGAGGCATGCTTACTGAGATAGCTACTGTAGCTACTGAAGTGTGAACGGCATGAAAATAACTATCATGGTCAATTGAGAATGATGTTAACTGAACATAAGAGTACGCAATGTGTGACAACCCATACAAACAACATTTATAAATGTTACAAACAAAAGTCACTCTTGATAACAATGATGATATTTTCCAATACTTTTTGTGTATCCACACGTACGTAGTGCTGCCTACCCATTCATTTAGATGTTATGGAGTGAAACTAAACAGGCTGAGACATATTCATATGAATCCATAGCAGCCTGAGGCTCTCCATTATAAATCACCCAGAACAGAGCTGTTCTACTATCTTCTACCTGACAGCTGGTGAGAAGAACTCCTTTAAGGCACGAGGTGTTACTCCGTAGGCTGAAACCTCCATGAGGATGATATGGGTGGAAGAGAGCAAGAGAGAGAGAGAGCGCTGTCTATTTCTGAGTCATGGAGTGAACCAAGCTACCTCTACCCTCTCTCCTTCTTCCATCCCTCTCTTCCTCCCTGCATCGCTCCATCCTTCCAGCCT
>NW_019943683.1:0-34213 GCF_002910315.2 Salvelinus sp. IW2-2015 | reverse complement strand
GCCTAGCCGTGAGCGCGCGACACACCCTTACCCGCTACTCACTCAGCCCGTAAAACTTGAGCTTTGCCCACAGCACACACACAGCACACACACACACACACACCACACACCACACACACACACACACCACACACACACAACACACAACACACAGCGCTACGAGCGAGCCACGCACACACACACACACTGTATTGTTTGTTTGTCTGTAGAGCCGAGAGGTGGCGTGATATCGTTGTTTTTGGTAACACGACAGCGACGAGACAACACACACACACAACAGAGTTTAGCTGTTAGGCAGCCTGAGAATTTTCATACACATCTGTGTTCTGTTCTTAATGTGTTATCAAGAGCCTCTGGTGTGAGCGTGGTACGCCCATTAGTCTCAACTGCGAGTGTGTGTATCGTTGTTTTGCGGCCTTGTTGTGTGTTGTGTTGTGTGTTTATGAAATGTGATGTGTAGAGATGGTGTGCGGGGTGCTCGCGTGGTGGTGCGTGTGCTGAGAATCTTTTAAATTTTTTTTTTTTCTTTTCTTTTCGTTGCCTTGTTTTTTTTTTTTTGTTGGCTGTGTGTGATGCTTTTCCTCTGCTTGTTGTTTGTTTGTCCCTCTCTCCCCCTCTCTTTCCATCCCTCCCTCCTTCCTTCCATCCCTCCCTCCATCCCTCCAGCCCGGCGGTATACTGTACCCAGGGGGCAGGCCTCTGGGGCAGGCTGAGGCGGTATGACGGCCTCCCCAGCCCCTGTGCCAAGTGAGATCATGGGAAACACATGTTGTAGTGTGGATCCTGCTGGAAAAATACACAGCAGCTGGCTGTATAACTGCCCCACAGCGGGAGGGAGGGAGGGAGGGAGGGAGGGAGGGAGGGGTGAGAGAGAGAGAGAGGGATGGAGGGAGAGAGAGAGGGAGGGAGGGAGAGAGAGATGGAGGGAGGGAACCACTTCAGCCTGCCTCAGCTGCTGCTGCTGGAAACTCCTGTCCTCTCCTCCTAGCCTGATCCTGCATCCTTAACCTCCAGAACAACCTGGTGATCCATCTGTGGCCCGACCAGTTGGGTGTGACTAAAGGGAGTGTGACTGGCCCGCAACCCATTGAAAAAGTCTGATGAGGGCAAACACTAAAACTGACCTTAACCCTAAAAAAGAGAGAGAGAAAGGTCTTTAGGAAAGGGACGATACATCATATGTCATCATACACACTAAGAAAAAAAAGGYGCTATCTAGAACCTAAAAGGGTTATTTGGCTGTCCCCATAGGAGAACCATTTGAAGATTTTGGTTCCAAGTAGAACCCTTTTGAATTCCAGGTAGAAACCTTTCCACAGCGGGTTCTACCTGGAACCCAAAAGAGTTCTACCTGGAACCAAAAAGGGTTCTACCTGGAACCAAAAAGGGTTCTCCTATGGCGACAGCCCCAAAAAAACCTATGGAACTCTTTTTCCTAAGAGTGTATATGCTGGGTTACTATAGCCTGTATACAATCTGTTGTCCATGTTACATATGAATCACATCATGCCATTAATCTCATGGACACATACTGGGACTGAGGGAGAAACTGTATATTGCTGTCCTGATTGGGGTTGTTTTAGGATTGATCCGTTCCAGAACACTGGTGTGACTCTGTGAACCGGCTTCTCTCCAGACCAGCTGGATGGGCTGACAGTCCCTGAGATGTGGGGGATACAGCCTTTGCCTGTAAGCCTGAGCATGGGAACTGGCCTAGTTCCTCGCCTCAACCCCACTAGCTAGCTAGTATCATAATGCTGGCCTGAATGTTTCAGAGGACTCGTCTCCCTCACTCAGAGTCTTTAAATGGAAATCAACAGAAGCCATAAAATCACATTAAAGCTTCTTTACCAGCCAGATGAAACACTTAGTGACATGTGTGAACAGGGTTTGCCACTCTACTGCCTGACCCTGGACAAGGCATGGCCCAGGGTGGGAGAGAGAAGCTCGGAGAGGGAACATGCGTCCCAAATTGCACCCTATTCCTTATAGAGTGCGCTACATAGGGAATAGGCCATTTGGGACACAACCAAGAGAGAGGGAGAGAGAGCAGCTTGGGGAGGGAGAGAGAACAGCTTGGGGAGGGAGAGAGAGCAGCTTGGGGAGGGAGAGAGAGCAGCTTGGGGAGGGAGAGAGAGCAGCTTGGGGAGGGAGAGAACTCGCTTGGAGAGGGGACGAAGAGCAGCTTGGGGAGGGAAGAGAGGCAGCTTGGAGAGGGGGAGAGAGCAGCTTGAGGGAGGAGAGAGAGCAGTCAGCTTGGGGAGGAGACTGAGAGCAGCTTGGGGAGGGAGAGAGATCAGCTTGGAGAGGCGGGAGAGAGCAGCTTGGGGAGGGAGACGAGATCAGCTTGGAAGAGGGGAGAGAGCAGCTTGGGGAGGGAGAGAGAAGCAGCTTGAGAAGAGGGGGAAGAGCAGCTTTGAGAGGGAGCGGCAAGTGGGGGAGAGACAGCAGCTTGGGGAGGGAGAGAGAGCAGCTTAGGGAGGGGGAGAGAGCAGCTTGGGGAAGGGGAGAGAGCAGCTTGGGGAAGGGGAGAGAGCAGCTTGGGGAAGGAGAGAGAGCAGCTTGGGGAAGGGGAGAGAGCAGCTTGGGGAGGGAGAGAGAGCAGCTGGCGGAGGGAGAGAGTGTGAAAGCATCCTGAGGCCAGATTATGCCACTCCACTTGGCAGCGTGCTCCAAGTCGATTGGCAGAGACAGAGTTCTGTCACATCCCCCATTCATGATCTGTGCTCCTCTACAAGTGTCACACTTGAATGCATATTGTTTGCAAAGTTCATTTACAAAGTTAATTTACAATACACGTGGCCAAGCTCAGAGTCTTCAAACACGGCTTGTTATGTAGGCTACTACACACCTACATGTAAGCTACAGCATGTAGAGAACCGATTGCAGTCACAGCAACTGTTGCTGCTGCTACCGTTCAACTAAAGGCCTCGTCTCGACAGCGTGACTGTGGATGGTGCTCCGTTGTCACAGCATGGCAAGAGACAACACGAAGGAGGGGGAGGGATGAGGAGAGTATTGTAGAGGAACTGTAGAGCGAGACTGTCAACAACACATTAGTCTCTTCATTTAAAATAGACCACATGGAACGTCTGCCACTGGGTGTGTTCTTGGGACAAAAGACGTCCCCTAAATGGAGAAAAATATTGTCCAGACCTGATAGAAACTGTACAGAGTACTATCAACAAACTCATTTTACAGCTGGAATACTCCATCTGGGGGGGGGGTTTATTCATGCTCAGTGCTTCAGGTGTAAATCGGAAGGTGCAGGAACAAAAAGTGAGATGAGGGGTGACTGAGGTACAGGAACGCACACTTTTTTTTGTTTTAAATTCACCTTTATAATAAATCATATCATCACATTTGTGTAGTGGCATAGAGCCGTAGAGTTTTTTTAAATGTTTTATTTATTTAACCAGGCAAGTCAGTTAAGAACACGTTCTTATTTAAAATGACGGCCTAGGAACGGTGGGTTAACTGCCTTGTTCAGAGGCAGAACAACATATTTTTACCTTGTCAGCTCGGGGATTCAATCTAGCAACCTTTCAATTACTGGCCCAACACTCTAACCACTAGGCTACCTGCCTCTAACCACTAGGCTACCTGCCTCTAACCACTAGGCTACCTGCCTCTAACCACTAGGATACCTGCCTCTATCCACTAGGATCCTGCCTCTATCCACTAGGATACCTGCCTCTAATCCACTAGGATACCTGCCTCTATCCACTAGGATACCTGCCTCTAACCACTAGGATACCTGCCTCTACCACCTAGGATACCTGCCTCTAACCACTAGGATACCTGCCTCTAATCCACTAGGATACCTGCCTCTATCCACTAGGATACCTGCCATCTATCCACTAGGATACCTGCCTCTATCCACTTAAGGATACCTGCCTCTATCCACTAGGATACCTGCCTCTATCCACTAGGCTACCTGCCGCCCCAGAGTAGAGCCACTTACAGAAGTTGCACACATGGGGGAACATTTTAAGTAGCTTTAGTAGCAAATTTAGCCTTTTATAAAACACATTTCATGCAATTTTACATGACTGGAGACTTTGGCAGAATCTTTAATACTGCACAAATGACTGAAATGACAGGCTACTTTTACACTGAGATCAATAAAAACGACCTTGTCTTGAATCCATCAATAGCCTAGTCCTAAGTGTGTGGAGACATTGGAGGCTACAATATGAGGAGGAAATTACATTGGAGGCTACAATATGAGGAGGAAATGACATTGGAGGCTACAATATAAGGAGGAAATGACAGTCCTAAAAAAAAAATCCAGTTTTACTGACTTGTGCCCAATGATGCCCGGCTCACTCGTTGTTTATGGCCGGTGCGTTCGTGCCAAAAGCCTACCTTCGTCTTGTTTTACTTTGTAAAACAATATTTGGTAGTTGATCTAATATTGCTGTAGCCTACAGCAGAAAGATGAGTCTTCTCTTTTCAGCAGCAGCCATTTGCTTTCCAACCTGCCTTTTCCCACGATTCTATTTTTCCGTGCGTTCCTGACTGGAGGCTATTTATTTAAAAAGAAGCTATTGATTCTCCGTGGCTAAATTACAGGCTGTCTAATGGTGTTGTAGGCTATTCTGAATTATTTAAAATTGATTTCTGAATAGTCGGCAGTAATTCTCATTTCAATTTATCAGGGGTGCTGCAGGCTCCTCCAGAACCTTTTGATTCTATAAGGAAATAAATGATGAAATGCAACGCTGGAGAGATGAGAGTTGCAGGCTCATGTCTATCAGAGCAGAGAGAATACACATTCTAGTTCTGTGAGAGATACAGGCACGCTTGCATTGGTCGAAAACACAGGTTACAATGTTGCGCTAAACCATAAGGGCCGGGGCCCAACCCGAATCAACTCTTAGAATATTATGCCGGGACTAAAAATCAACTTTTTAACAAGTTTGTTTTTATATTGGAGGGGGGAGGGCAGGAGAATTAACAAATAGGCAACTCAAATGAACTTTGATTGCTTTTTATTGATCATTTTTACATAGAAAAAAAGTACCGGATCCCGACAGATAGGATACGGAACGAAACAGTCCAAAACGGAGAGATGCCGTGGGCTATTCCCAGCAGGATCATGCTCAAACTAAGCACTGCTCGCTCTACCATATAACAATGAATAACAGCATTGATATTGAGACCAACAGTGCATTTAAATAGAATTGCTCGTCCCAGACGTAACATTTGTCCTATACAGAGGAGTTTTACTTGCTTCATTTAACACACTATATAGCTTAGCTACCACCGGGTTCTGAACATTCTGTTTTCATTATACACAATGCAGACCATCTGGCTAAATTATTTATCTGAACTGTTAAACTGAAGAAATGCTAGAATCGCTGGAGTTTAGAACTCAACAGTAGAAGCAGTGATGGGTGGGATGGGGCCAGGAGTCCCATTCTGCCTGTGACTACACACGTCTAACAGTCTCTATAGGTGGGATGATGGCGCGAGAGTCCCATTCTGCGGACTAACACGTCTACAGTCTCTATAGGTGGATGGCCAGAGTCCCATTCAGCTGTGACAAACACATCTACAGTCTCTATAGTGGAGATGGGCCCAGTCCCATTCTGCTGTGACTAACACATCTACAGTCTCTATAGGTGGGAATGGGGCCAGAGTCCCATTCTGCTGGGACTAACATCACTTCTACAGATCTCTCATTGTAGATGGGATGGCCAGAGTCCCATTCCTGCTGGGACTACTAACACTTCTACAGTCTCTATAGGTGGGATGGGGCCAGAGTCCCATTCTGCTGGTGACTAACACATCTCACGTCTCTCTATAGGTGGGATGGGGGCCAGAGTCCCATTTGCTTGTGACCTAACAGGTCTCTACAGTCTCTATAGGTGGATGGGCGCAGCAGAGTCCCATTCTGCTTGACTAAACACGCGTCAGTCTACAGTCTCTATAGGTGGGATGGGCCAGAGTCCCATTCTGCTGGGACTAAAACGTCTACAGTCTCTATAGGTGGGATGGGGCCAGAGTCCCATTCGCTGGACTAACACCTCTACAGTTCTATAGGTGGGATGGGGCCAGAGTCCCATCTGCTGTGACTAACACGTCTACAGTCTCTATAGGTGGATGGGGCCAGAGTCCCATTCTGCTGGGACTAACACGTCTACAGTCTCTATAGGTGGGATGGGGCCAGAGTCCCATTCTACTGTGACTACAGTCTCTATGGATGACTAGTTTTGACCAGAGCCCTATGTCACCCTTTTCCCTATATAGTGCACTACTTTAGAGGAGGGCCCTATGGTACCCTATTTCCTATTTAGTGCACTACTTTAGACCAGTCCTCTGGGTTGGAATACTGGGTTCTGAAAAAGTAGGGTGCTATTTAGAACCTCAATGAGGGTAATGGGATTAACATGTCAGCTGCCCCAATGATAGGGTAATGGGATTCATGTCAGCTGCCTCAATGAGGTATGGATGTCAACATGTCAGCTGCCTCAATGAGGTAATGGATGTTAACATGTCAGCTGCCTCAATGAGGGTAATGGGATGTTAACATTCAGCTGCCTCAATGAGGGTAATGGGATTCAACATGGTCACTGCCTCAATGAGGGTAATGGGATGGTAACATGTCAGCTGCCTCAATGAGGTAATGGGATGTCAACATGTCAGCTGCCTCAATGAGGGTAACGGGAATGTTAACTGTGCCAGCTGCCTCAATGAGGGTAATGGGATGTTAACATGTCAGCTGCCTCAATGAGGGTAATGGGATGTCAACATGTCAGCTGCCTCAATGAGGGTAACTGGATGTTAACGTGTCAGCTGCCTCAATGAGGGTAATGGGATGTTAACATGTTCCATCAAGTTATTTACCATCCCTTATCCATTTGGCTTCAACCATAACCAAGTCTTCCATCAAGTTCATTCAATTTGCCATGCAGTTATAAAAACACTACCCACATCTACAGAACGTCCAGCTTGTTTCAGCTGTCATGTCACATCCACTGTGATATGGCACCCTATCCCCTATATAGTGCACTGTATGCACCCTATTCCCTATACAGTGCACTGTATCTCAAGGGTCAACACACAGCGGTTATACAAAACAATAGAACACTTTTAACGTACCGGTTGATCCATCCGACTCCCCTGACTGTCCCCAGGAAGTGTTTATATAACAGCCCCAACAACGATAACAGGGCAATATTGAAGCCAAACAGGGACAGACCACACACTGTTTTCTGCCTGTTACAGTAGCAGTCCATCTCCCACTTTAACCCCCTACTGGGTACAGAGAGAGCAGACAAAACACATGCTGTGGCCCTAATGGCTACCTATTCCCTGCATAGTGCACTACCTATGACCAGAGCCTATAGGGCTCTATACAGCAGAGGGAATAGGATAGCACTTGGGATGTAAAAACAGTCAGGAGGAATCTACTGTACGGTCAACTCAAAAACGGGAACGTTTTATAACAAGCTATTCATGTCTACTTCTTTTTGTTTGAGCTTGTTTGTTAGTGTTTGAAATATGAACGAGAAGTCTGATTTGGCTGATGTGAAACTGAACTACAGAGGGTTGGCATGTAATGTTAGGAGAGAGAGAAGGGGAGCTACAGTAATAGCCTGCACAGCTGTAGCAGGGCTAGAGCCAGGGCACCCTAACCTAATCCACAGTACAGTCCACAGTAGGGCTAGAGCCAGGGCACCCTAACCTAATCCACAGTACAGTCCACAGTAGGGCTAGAGCCAGGGCACCCTAACCTAATCCACAGTACAGTCCACAGTAGGGCTAGAGCCAGGGCACCTAACCTAATCCACAGTACAGTCCACAGTAGGGCTAGAGCCAGGGCACCCTAACCTAATCCAACAGTACAGTCCACAGTAGGGCTAGAGCCAGGGCACCTAACCTAATCCACAGTACAGTCCACAGTAGGGCTAGAGGCCAGGGCACCTAACCTAATCACAGTACAGTCCACAGTAGGGCTAGGAGCCAGGCAACCTAACCTAATCCACAGTACAGTCCACAGGTGGGCTAGAGCCAGGCAACCTAACCTAATCCACAGTACAGTCCACAGTGAGGCTAGAGCCAGGGCACCCTAACCTAATTCCACAGTACAGTCCACACGTAGGGCTAGAGCCAGGGCACCCTAACCTAATCCACAGGTACAGTCCACAGTAGGGCTAGAGCCAGGGCACCCTAACCTAATCCACAGTACAGTCCACAGTAGGGCTAGAGCCAGGGCACCCTAACCTAATCCACTCCACAGTACAGTACGCTGCTTCTTCATTACAAATACACTGATTGGCTGGTGAAGCTACTGAATTCGGTTAGTTGTTCTCTCTCAGACAATACTGAGAGAAGAGATATAATGATACATTCAATCTAGAAATACTGTATGACCTGTTCAGTTGTAGTAAAACAGCAATTGATCTTAACAGTGCTCTGGTGCAACAGGCTGCAGTAAATGGGCCAGGAAAAAAAGGCCAGGATATTAGGCCAGGATGAAAGGCCAGGATAAAAGGCCAGGATAAAAGGCCAGGACAAAAGGCCAGGACAAAAGGCCAGGACAAAAGGCCATGATATTAGGCCAGGATAAAAGGCCATGATATTAGGCCAGGATAAAAGGCCAGGATAAAAGGCCAGGATCTTAGGCCAGGATACAAGGCCAGGATAAAAGGCCAGGATAAAAGGCCAGGATAAAAGGCCAGGACAAAAGGCCAGGATAAAAGGCCAGGACAAAAGGCCAGGATAAAAGGCCAGGACAAAAGGCCAGGATATAAGGCCAGGATATTAGGCCAAGATGGGGCGGCAGGTAGCCTAGTGGTTAGAGCGTTGGGCCAGTAACCGAAAGGTTGCTAAATCAAATCCCCGAGCTGACAAGGTAAAAAAAGCTGTCGTTCTGCCCCTGAACAAGGCAGTTAACCCACTGTTCCTAGACCGTCATTGTAAATAAGAATTTGTTCTTAACTGACTTGCCTAGTTAAATAAATATATATATTTTTTAAAGGCCAGGGTAAAACGACCTTTTGAATAAGCAAGAAAACATAAGTGGTTATAACCATAAGGGACCATGGGACATTTCATTATTTGTATTGAATTAAACAGTATGCTTTAAAAGCTGTATGTTTTGACAGATTATACTGTAGCAGATGCAGTATGATGTCAATCCTCCAGATATGTATCAAATCATGAGAGCTGCTAATGTGATCTTCTACTCAAATACCCATAAAGGTATTTCAACCTCACAACATTGTCCAGATAATTAGTATTTTTCTTTACTTTATTTAACCAGGAAAAGACCCTTGAAGTTAGAAATCTCTTTTGGGAAGGGGCCAGTCAGTACACGCAGCACAACACATTAAAAACAATTACAACGGTCAATCTTATTATTATTATTATAATACTGTTGAGCCCATATAAAGCATGATAAATTGACGTGAGAGAATTAGATCGATAAGTCAAATTCAAAATCGACATGAGCGTGGTGCCACTGCCACTGACAGTGAAGAGAACTTGAACACTGACCAGCGGGACTCTGACCATGTTCTCACCACAGATTTATTACGGGACTCTGCTGACTGTATGAGTTTTGATTTTCAAAGTCAAACCTTATTGAGCTCGATTGCTTATCAAAATGTTGTAAATAAACATAAATATTTTAGGAACATCAGACATATTATGCTTGGATTTACATCTTCAGGAATGCAAAATACAAGTCGCCAAACTGTAGCCTAGCCCCTATCCCAAAGGCAGGTAGATGGCGATATTGAGTCATTTTCATCTTACCGTCCAAACACATTGTATACTGCCGGCAATACATTCGTATCCCTCGTGGACTGGTTCATACCTAAACCATTCTCCATTCAGGTTGCATAGGCTTCAATTTACTCTTTAACTGTCACGACTTCGACCGAGGCAGGCTCTCCTTCCCGTTCGGGTGGCGCTCGGCGGTCGTCGTCACCGGCCTATTAGCTGCCACTGATCCTTTTCTCCCCTCCCTATGTGGTTATTGGGTGCACCTGTGGTGTATTAGGGTTAATTAGTTGGGCTTATTAGTCAGCCGGCCCGCACGTTTCTTTGTGCGGGATTGTTTGTATGTAAGTAGTGGTGTTGGTTTTGTGCTTCGTATTTACTGGACTGTGTTTCGTTCCCCCCGWGTCTGGGGTAGTTTAAAGTGTACACCCAGTGTGTTRGTAGGGTGGCCTAGTTTGTCCGTGTTCATTAAAGAACATTTGTATTTGCACCTGCTGTTCCTGCGCTTTATCTTCACACTCCGACACCCAGGCCTTACATTAACTTTATTTAATTACGAGAAGGGGGAACATTTGAGGGAAATATGCGTATTTTCCTTATGAGACACCATTTTCCACCACCATGCTAGTGACTAAATGCTAATCCAGGATGTTGTTTATCATGTTCAGCCAATCAGGTTGAAACTATCAGACCAGGGGTTCCGTTTCTTTTACAGTATGTTTATTTTAGCAGCATCGCATTAGTGGAAACCAGGACTGTTCTCAGGGCAGACCTGGCTGTAGCTAGATATGTTTAAGTCGAGTAGGGGAGAATTTTTGCAAACCCTAACCATTTTCTTAACCTAATTCGCCTAACCTGACACTTTAATTATTCTAATCTGCTGCATAAATTCTCCTAACCTGCTACGAAAAGTAACTTCTGCTAGTCAAAACAGGCAGACCCACCCTGAGAATAGTATTGGTTTCCACTAATGTAATACAGGTTAGGGGTGAAAAAAACAGACTGGCTGAAGGCAACCACAACATCCTGTGATTAGCATTTAGCCACTAGCATCGTGGTGGAAAATTGTGTTTCATTGTGTTTCCGTTTTTTTCCCGACTTCTAGCCATTAAATAAAGTTAAGGAGGAAATTGATGCCTACGCAGTTAGAATGGAGAAGGATTTAAGTACGAACTGGTCCATGAGGGATACGAATGTAGCCTATTGCCGGCTGCATACCATGCGTTTGGACGGTAATATGAAAATGACTCAATATTGCCAGCTGCTGGCCTTTGGGCTAAAAGTAGCCTACGCTTCAGAGTCAGACAACAGGGCTATTGTCGACTAAATGGCACATCATGACAAACCACACATTCCAAAAGGCACGGGATGACAACAGCTAGCTATTGACTCATCATATTCTATTGATCATTGGATTGACAGCGGTTATCCATAAATCAAATGACAGCCCGTCTATGCGTAATGACACAAATCATTAGCCCACATAGCATACACACGTGCAATAGGGTTGTTGTCTGTTTCTTTTATAGTCTATGGCTCAAAACCAACCGCAGCCAGAACAACAACCGATAAACACAATGCTTCGGTTTGCCAAAACTGGATCCAGCGGAACTTTAGAACATATTTGAACAATAGAATATAACACAATATGAGAAAGCAATATCCCGATCGGTCTATTAAAAGTTATAATGTATTCCGGTTAAGATTATTTCAATAACAGCCGGCATACCTCTGACATAGCCTATTCATTCTGATTCACTCTCAACTCTTTCCACTGATGCAGATCCTCTCTCATAAAGCGAAAGACTAACCAAAATAGGAGAAGGTTATGCGCCCGTGATTTCCCAATAATAGCTCAAGTAGACTACTTTCTTCTCCCAGTTCAATTCTCATACTCCCGTTTCCCGACCAAGCACTGCAGAATAAACATAAAACCGACCAACACTCACTGAGACAGCGCGATGGGAGGGGTTAGAGGCACCTACCAGCTTTATATGCCCAACATTATTTTCTTCTGTCATCTTGAAACAGTCGAAAACGAAGTTAAGAATCACTTGGATCGAACAGAAGAGGAAGAGCCCCGGTTATGTGACATAAACTGCGTTGCTCCGTTCAGTTCTGTTCCCGCTCGCTCTCGACGCAAGCAACGGCGAACCTCCCTGACTGCGCGTTCACTCACCGTCCGTGAAAGCTCACAGGCTTGTATATTTAACTTTAGAAAAACGAGAGAGTGAGAGAGAGAGAGAGGAGAGGCAGACAATCACAGGAAAGCGGCTCCTCCTACCAATACAATGCGAAAACCCTAAACCACAGATCTGATCTACAAGCGCAGCGCAGGCAGGCAGGCTCCCACTAGTCCTAGCCTACATAGACCGGGCAGTAGAGAGATCAGCTGTAACCAACCCCTAAACACCCAGCCCCATCACTGAAATGTCAACTTCATGGAATTGATGGGATCGTTAATGACAATGGAATTGCCTCGTCTTCTAATGACGATGATATGTCTAGGGTAGGCTTCTCACCCTTCTTTTAATGGAACTCTACTCTGTGATGCAAGGACAGGGAATACTTTTGTTGAAGTTTAAGGCAGTTTCATATATAGCCTCCTGTTGACTCATTCATATGGTTAAAAGCTTGTTAAATAAATTGTTTAGAATAGAATATAGCCTATAATAATAATAATAATATAATAGAAAATTACTTAATGAATTTACAAGTGTTACCTTGAAAATGTTTCAATTTTACTTTTTATTGTATGAGAATACATTTCAGAAAAGTCCCCATATATAGCCCCCCTTGTTGAGGGTCTCTGTGTCTGTACTTTGTCCACATGTCTACTGTACAAAGTGAAAGTGGAAACAATGACCACAGTAAGTGATTAGGTCACCACTGTTTTCAAGCACAGTGCTCTTGAGTCTAAAAAAAGTTGCAAGTCCTGCCTCTTTCCGACTCAAAGATGAGAGAATTAACACAGCCACACTCCCGTCACACTCCCGTCACCGTACGAAACTGAGCTCTGGGTCCCAATAGGCTCTGCGTTTCATAATGCGGCATTCTTCATAGGAAAAGCACCCACACATCGGAGTCTGCTTGTAGCAGGTGCGTGGGAATAAGTCAGTGATATCTAAAATGCTCGGAGGAAGGCCAAGAGGCACATATAGGTCTACTAAAGGTCTACAAAAGCTTAATTAGACAGTGATAATGACAACAGGTCAACTATAGATGAATTAGACAGTGATAATGACAACAGGTCAACTATAGATGAATTAGACAGGTGGATAATGACAACAGGTCTATAGATGAATTAGACAGTGATAATGACAACAGGTCAACTATAGATGAATTAGACAGTGATAATGACAACAGGTCTACTATAGATGAATTAGACAGTGATAATGACAACAGGTCAACTATAGATGAATTAGAACAGTGATAATGACAACAGGTCAACTATAGATTAATTAGACAGTGATAATGACAACAGGTCTACTATAGATGAATTAGACAGTGATAATGACAACAGGTCAACTATAATGAAATTAGACAGTGATAATGACAACAGGTCTACTATAGATGAATTAGACAGTGATAATGACAAACAGGTCAACTATAGATGAATTAGACAGTGATAATGACAACAGGTCAACTATAGATGAATTAGCAGTGATAATGAGCAACAGGTCACTATAGATGAATAGACAGTGATAATGACAACAGGTCTACTATAGATTAATTAGACAGTGATAATGACAACAGGTCAAATAGATGAATTAGACAGTGATAATGACAACAGGTCAACTATAGATTTTTAGACAGTGATAATGACAACAGGTCAACTATAGATGAATTAGACAGTGATAATGACAACAGGTCAACTATAGATGAATTAGACAGTGATAATGACAACAGGTCAACTATAGATTGAATTAGACAGTGATACTGACAACAGGTCAACTATAGATTATTAGACAGTGATACTGACAACAGGTCAACTATAGATGAATTAGACAGTGATAATGACAACAGGTCAACTATAGATGAATTAGACAGTGATAATGACAACAGGTCTACTATAGATTAATTAGACATGATAATGACAAAGGTCACATAAGTGAATTAGACAGTGATAATGACAACAGGTCAACTATAGATGAATTAGACAGTGATAATGACAACAGTGTCAACTATAGATAATTAGACAGTGATATGACAACAGGTCAACTATAGATGAATTAGACAGTGATAATGACAACAGGTCAACTATAGATGAATTAGACAGTGATATGACAACAGGTCTACTATAGATGGATTGACAGTGATAATGACAACAGGTCAACTATAGATGAATTAGACAGTGATAATGACAACAGGTCTACTATAGATGAATTAGACAGTGATCCTAAACAGCTGTGTGTTAGTTTTTCTTTTAGAAGTTCAGTCTTAAAATGGAATCAGAATTCTATCCACCAGTAATTTAAAACAAATGTAAGCTATTATATGCAATGCCTTTGCATGGAAATGTGATCATGTCTGTTCTTTAAAAAATCTCAAGGAAACTGAACTAGGGTTGACCCCAATTAGTCGACTGGTCGATTGTTTGGTCGACCAAGACTCTTTTTTTGTCGAGCAGTAGCAAATACTGAACCAAAATATAAACGCAACATGCAACAATTTTAACGATTTTACTGAGTTACAGTTCATATAAGTAAATCAGTCAATTTAAATAAATTCCTTAGGCCCTAATCTATGGATTTCACATGACTGGCAGGGGCACAGCCATGGATGGGCCTGGGAGGGTATAGGCCTGCCCACTCTTGGGCCAGGCCCAYCCACTGGGGAGCCAGGCCCAGCTAGTAAGGATGTTTTTTCTTCCACAATAGGGCTTTATTACAGACAGAAATACTCCTCAGTTTCATCAGCTGTCCTGGTGGCTGGTCTCAGATGATCATGCAGGTGAAGAAGCCGGATGTGGAGGTCCTGGGCTGGCGTAGTTACACATGGTCTGTGGTTGTGAGGCCGGTTGGACGTACTGCCAAATTCTCTAAAACAATGTTGGAGGCAATTTATTGTTGAGAAATGAACATCCAATTCTCTGGCAACAGCTCTGGTGGACATTCCTGCAGTCAGCATGCCAATTGCACACTGTCTCAAAACTTGAGACATCTGTGGCATTGTGTTGTGTGACAAAACTGCACATTTTAGAGTGCCCTTTTATTGTCCCCAGCATAAGGTGCACATGTGTAATGATCACGCTGTTTAATCAGCTTCTTGATATGCCACACATGTCAGATAGATGGATTATCTTGGCAAAGGAGAAATGCTCACGAACAGGGATGTAAACAAAATTGTACACACGATTTTATAGAAAATATGAGAGTGTGTAAGGAACATTTCTGGGATCTTTTATTTCAGTACATGACACATGGGACCAACACTTTACATGTTGTGTTTATATTTTTGTTTACATACAATACCAGTCAAACGTTTGGACACATCTACTCATTTAAGGGTTTTTCTTAATTTTTTACTATTTTCTACATTGTAGAATAATAGTGAAGACATCAACACTATGAAATAACAAATGTGGAATCATGTAGTAACCACAAAAAGTGCTAAACAAATCAAAAAGTAGCCACCCTTTGCCTTGATGACAGCTTTGCACACTCTTGGCATATTTTATACAATGTTGCACGTTTGCTAGGGCCAGACCGAAGTTAATAGTTGATACAATGGTTCAAGTTCCTTGCAGACAGGCCATGCGTAGCCATTGTGATTTATAGGATATTTATTTTTAACAGGATATTTTCTACCTGGCTTTATAGGATATTTATTTTTAACAGGATATTTTCTACCTGGCTTTATAGGATATTTTGTACATAGTTGGCGATGGCAAAATAATTTTGAGATACGAAGACGTTATTATAAATTACATTAAACTGTTCCCCGAAAATGTGCATATGAAAACCATAACTGGCAAGCAGATCGGTAGAAATTGTAAGATAAATTGGGATTCCACATGAGAAAGGTTGCCGACTCCATGTGTAGCGTATTACCGGCAACCTAAGGAGAGAAAAGGCAGAATCTTCGAAAGCATGTAGAGGTGGGACGAGGATGGTCGAGTCAGGTTCATTTTTTAAAACTTCTGGTTATCTTGATCTCTGGATCCCTCTTGAGTCATTTGTGTCTTGTTTAATCAAACAATGCGCTTAAAGCATCAGACAAGCTCAATGCATATATAGTTGATTTTATTAAAACACTGTGTCTGTATATGGAAAAATACATGTTAAAAAATTTCGACCAATCAATTGGCCGAAAGAATGGACAACTTTTGTTCAACCATGTTTTTTTTTGTTGTCGCGGACGGCCCTAAACTGAACTCATTTCGAAATCAGGATTTGGCCTAGGAAACAGGCAGGCCTACTGTAAGTCCTTTCTCTGCAACATCATCATTAAGTTTGCCGACAACACGGCGGTGGTAGGCCTGATCACGAAGAACGATGAGACAGGCCATAGGGAGGAGGTCAGAGACCTTGCAGTGTGGTGCCAGGACAACAATCTCTCCCTCAACGTCAGCAAGACAAAGGAGTTGATCGTGGACTACAGAAAATGGAGGGCCGAGCATGCCCCCATTCACATCGATGGGGCTGTAGTGGAGCGGATTGTGAGCTTCAATTTCCTAGATGTCTACATCACTAAGGACCTATCATGGTCCAAACACACCAACACTGTTATGAAAAGGGSACGACAACGCCTCTTTCCCCTCAGGAGGCTGAAAAGATTTGGCATGGGCCTTCATATCCTAAAATAGTTCTACAGCTGAACCGTCGAGAGCATCTTGACTGGCTCCATCACCGCTTGGTATGGCAACTGCTTGGCATCCGACGGCAAGGCGCTGCAGAGGGTAGTGTGTATGGCCCAGTACATCACTGGGTCCGAGCTCTCTACCATCCAGGACCTCTATATCAGGTGGTGTCAGAGGAAGGGCCTGAAAGTTTTCAAAGACTCCAACCATCCAAGTCATAGACTGTTCTCTCTGCTACCGCACTGCAAGCGGTACCGGAGCACCACATATACACACACACACACACACACAACACAACACACACACACACACACACACACACACCACACACACACACACACACACACACACACACACACACACACGCACACACGCTCACACCACACAAAAATACACACATGCATATTGACGCCACACACCAACTCACACAGACACACTACCTTTTACACTCTTCACATAAGCTGCTGCTACTGTGTTTATTATCTATCCTGATTGCTAGTCACTTTATCTCTACTACACGTACATGTTACCTCAACTACCTCGTACCCCCACACCTGACTCGGACCGGTACTCCTTGTATATCGCCTCATTATTGTTATTTTATTGTGTTACTATTTCCTTTTTGAGTTGGCAAATTTTTCTTACTTTTTAACTCCGCATTGTTGGAAAGGGCTCATAAGTTAAGCATTTCACGTTAGTCTACACCTGTTGTATTCAGTGAATGTGACCAAAAAAATATGATTTGAATTCATGTGGAAAACAAACACAGCCTGTAGCCAAGTAGGCTATGATAGTCTCTCCTTCAACACTTAAAGAACACTGGCAAGGTCAGGTACAAATACTTGTGCTAATCGCTGGACAAAACCATCGCCTCAACAACAATTGGTGCACGGAACAAAAAGACAGAAAAAAGGAGTGCCGCTTCTCAAGCAACCAAGAATATACATTCACGTGTCTGGAGGCCCTCATAGTAGAGCCTGGTCATGTCTGGGGGCCCTTGTAGTAGAGTATGGTCATGTCTGGGGCCCTTGTAGTAGAGTATGGTCATGTCTGGGGCCCTCATAGTAGAGCCTGGTCATGTCTGGGGGCCCTGTGTAGAGTATGGTCATGTCTGGGGCCCTCATAGTAGAGTATGGTCATGTCTGGGGGCCTCTCATAGTAGAGTATGGTCATGTCTGGGGGCCCTCATAGTAGAGCCTGGTCATGTCTGGGGGCCCCTTGTAGTAGAGTATGGTCATGTCTGGGGCCCTCATAGTAGAGTATGGTCATGTCTGGGGCCTCTCATAGTAGAGTATGGTCATGTCTGGGGGCCCTCATAGTAGAGTATGGTCATGTCTGGGGGCCCTCATAGTAGAGTATGGTCATGTCTGGGGGCCCCTCATAGTAGAGTATGGTCATGTGGGGGCCCCTCATAGTAGAGTATGGTCATGTCTAGGGCCCCTCATAGTAGAGTATGGCATGTCTAAGGGCCCTCATAGTAGAGTATGGTCATGTCTGGGGGCCCCTCATAGTAGAGTATGGCATGTCTAAGGGCCCTCATAGTAGAGTATGGTCATGTCTGGGGCCCTCATAGTAGAGTATGGTCATGTCTAAGGGCCCCTCATAGTAGAGTATGGTCATGTCTGGGGCCCTCATAGTAGAGTATGGTATGTCGGGGCCCTCATAGTAGAGTATGGTCATGTTCGGGGGCCCTCATAGTAGAGTATGGTCATGTCTGGGGCCCCTCATAGTAGAGTATGGTCATGTCTGGGGCCCTCATAGTAGAGTATGGGCATGTCTAAGGGCCCCTCATAGTAGAGTATGGTCATGTCTGGGGGGCCCCTCATAGTAGAGTATGGACATGTCTAAGGCCCCTCATAGTACAGTATGGTCATGTCGGGGGGCCCCTCATAGTAGAGTATGGTCATGTCTGGGGGCCCCTCATAGTAGAGTATGGTCATGTCTGGGGGCCCCTCATAGTAGAGTATGGTCATGTCTGGGGCCCTCATAGTAGAGTATGGTCATGTCTGGGGGGCCCCTCATAGTAGAGTATGGTCATGTCTGGGCCCCTCATAGTAGAGTATGGTCATGTCTGGGGGCCCTCATAGTAGAGTATGGGCATGTCTAAGGGCCCCTCATAGTAGAGTATGGTCATGTCTGGGGGGCCCCTCATAGTAGAGTATGGTCATGTCTGGGGGCCCTCATAGTAGAGTATGGTCATGTCTGGGGCCCCTCATAGTAGAGTATGGTCATGTCTGGGGCCCCTCAGAGTATGGTCATGTCTGGGGCCCTCATAATAGAGTATGGTCATGTCTAGGGCCCCTCATAGTAGAGTATGGCATGTCTGGGGGTCCCTCATAGTAGAGTATGGTCATATCTGGGGGCCCTCATAGTAGAGTATGGTCATGTCTAGGGGCCCTCATAGTAGAGTATGGTCATGTCTGGGCCCCTCATAGTAGAGTATGGTCATGTCTGGGGGCCCCACATAGTAGAGTATGGTCATGTCTGGGGGCCCCTCATAGTAGAGTATGGTCATGTCTAAGGGCCCCTCATAGTAGAGTATGGTCATGTCTGGCCCCTCATATAGAGTATGGTCATGTCTGGGGCCCCTCATAGTAGAGTATGGTCATGTCTGGGGGCCCCTCATAGTGAGTATGGTCATGTCTGGGGGCCCTCATAGTAGAGTATGGTCATGTCTGGGGGCCCTCATAGTAGAGTATGGTCATGTCTGGGGCCCCTCATAGTAGAGTATGGTCATGTCTAGGGGCCCCTCATAGTAGAGTATGGTCATGTCTAAGGGCCCCTCATAGTAGAGTATGGTCATGTCTAAGGCCCCTCATAGTAGAGTATGGTCATGTCTGGGGGCCTCTAGTAGAGTATGGTCATGTCTGGGGCCCTCATAGTAGAGATGGTCATGTCTGGGGGCCCCTCATAGTAGAGTATGGTCATGTCTGGGGCCCCTCATAGTAGAGTATGGTCATGTCTGGGGCCCCTCATAGGAGAGTATGGGTCATGTCTGGGGCCCCTCATAGTAGAGTATGGTCATGTATGGGGCCCCTCATAGTAGAGTATGGTCATGTCTGGGGCCCCTCATAGTAGAGTATGGTCATGTCTGGGGCCCCACTAGTAGAGTATGGTCATGTCTGGGGCCCCTCATAGTAGAGTATGGTCATGTCTGGGGGGCCCCTCATAGTAGAGTATGTGGCATGTCTAAGGGCCCCTCAAGTAGAGTATGGTCATGTCTGGGGCCCCTCATAGTAGAGTAGTATGTCATGTCTGGGGCCCTCATAGTAGGTATGGTCATGTCTGGGGGCCCTCATAGTAGAGTATGGTCATGTCTGGGGCCCCTCATAGTAGAGTATGGTCATGTTGGGGGCCCCTCATAGAGAGTATGGGCATGTCTAGGGGCCCCTCATAGTAGAGTATGGTCATGTCTGGGGGCCCCTCATAGTAGAGTATGGGCATGTCTAGGGCCCCTCATAGTAGAGTATGGTCATGTCTGGGGCGCCCTCATAGTAGAGTATGGTCATGTCTTGGGGCCTCTCATAGTAGAGTATGGTCATGTCTAAGGCCCTCATAGTAGAGTATGGGCATGTCTAAGGGCCCTCATAGTAGAGTATGGTCATGTCTGGGGGCCCCTCATAGTAGAGTATGGTCATGTCTGGGGCCTCTCATAGTAGAGATGGTCATGCTTTGGGCCTCTCATAGTAGAGTATGGTCATGTTAGGGCCCCTCATAGTAGAGTATGGTCATGTCTGGGGCCCCTCATAGTAGAGTATGGTCATGTCTAGGGGCCTCTCATAGTAGAGTATGGTCATGTCTGGGGCCCTCATAGTAGAGTATGGTCATGTTAGGGGCCCCTCATAGTAGAGTATGGTCATGTCTGGGGCCCTCATAGTAGAGTATGGTCATGTCTGGGGCCCCTCATAGTAGAGTATGGTCATGTCTGGGGCCCCTCATAGTAGAGTATGGTCATGTCTGGGGCCCTCATAGTAGAAGTATGGTCATGTCTGGGGCCCTCATAGTAGAGGTATGGTCATGTTGGGGCCCCTCATAGTAGAGTATGGTCATGTCTGGGGGGCCCTCATAGTAGAGTATGGGCATGTCTGGGGGCCCCTCATAGTAGAGTATGGTCATGTCTGGGCCCCTCATAGTAGAGTATGGTCATGTCTGGGGGCCCCTCATAGTAGAGTATGGTCATGTCTGGGGCCCCTCATAGTAGAGTATGGGCATGTCTAAGGGCCCCTCATAGTAGAGTATGGTCATGTCTGGGGGCCCCTCATAGTAGAGTATGGTCATGTCTTGGGGCCTCTCAAGTAGAGTATGGTCATGTCTGGGGGCCCCTCATAGTAAGAGTATGGTCATGTCTAAGGCCCCTCATAGTAGAGTATGTCATGTCTGGGGGCCCCTCATAGTAGAGTATGGGCATGTCTAAGGGCCCCTCATAGTAGAGTATGGTCATGTCTGGGGGCCCCTCATAGTAGAGTATGGGCAGTCTAAGGGCCCCTCATAGTAGAGTATGGTCATGTCTGGGGGCCCCTCATAGTAGAGTATGGTCATGTCTTGGCCTCTCATAGTAGAGTATGGTCATGTCTAAGGGCCCCTCATAGTAGAGTATGGCATGTCTAAGGGCCCCTCATAGTAGAGTATGGTCATGTCTGGGGGCCCCTCATAGTAGAGTATGGTCATGTCTTGGGCCTCTCATAGTAGAGTATGGTCATGTCTTGGGGCCTCTCATAGTAGAGTATGGTCATGTTTAGGGCCCCTCATAGTAGAGTATGGTCATGCCTGGGGGCCCCTCATAGTAGAGTATTGTCATGTCTAGGCCTCTCATAGTAGAGTATGGTCATGTCTGGGGCCTCTCATAGTAGAGTATGGTCATGTTTAGGCCCCTCATAGGTAGAGTATGGTCATGTCTGGGGCCCTCTCATAGTAGAGTATGGTCATGTCTGGGGGCCCTCATAGTAGAGTATGGTCATGTCTGGGGGCCCCTCATAGTAGAGTATGGTCATGTCTGGGGGCCCCTCATAGTAGAGTATGGTCATGTCTGGGGGCCCCTCATAGTAGAGTATTGGATATTTTTATTTTATTTCACCTTTATTTAACCAGGTAGGCAAATTGAGAACACGTTCTCATTTACAATTGCGACCTGGCCAAGATAAAGCAAAGCAGTTCGACACATACAACAACACATAGTTACACATGGAGTAAAACAAACATACAGTCAATAATACAGTGAAAAATAAGTCTATATACAATGTGAGCAAGTGAGGTGAGATAAGGGAGGTGAAGGCAAACAAAATATATATATAAATAAATAAAAAATAAAAAGGCCATGGTGGCGAAGTAAATACAATATAGCAAGTAAAAAAAAAAAAAAAAACACTGGAATGGTTGGTTTGCAGTGGAAGAAAGTGGTAAAGTAGTAATAGAAATAATGGGTGCAAATAAATAAATAAATACAGTAGGTAAAGAGGTAGTTTTTGGGCTAAATTATAGATGGGCTATGTACAGGTGCAGTAATCGAGCTGCTCTGACAGCTGGTGCTTAAAGCTAGTGAGGGAGATAAGTGTTCCAGTTTCAGAGATTTTTGTATATCTGGGGCCCCACAGTATGGACGTGCATGGGCGCCAAACACAAGACAACCACAAGTTAACCTAACGTAGCAGACGTAAAAAAAGCACCTGAAAGTAGATCCCCCGACAAACTGGTCTGGACGAGAAAAAACATGTTTGGGGTGGGGGGGGGGGTGGGGTCCTCTTCTGCACTGTTCAACCAACCAGTAAATGTGTAGGAGGAGTTAAGATGGAGTGTCGCCTCGTTAACGTCCAAAAGTGGAAGTCGAGTCGTAGGCTCTCTTTCCATGCCCCCTGAAAACCGGAATATCCACAAGGTGGTAAGCACTGGAAATTAATCCACAGATTCAAATAAATAATTCTAGAATAGTAAACTACTGCACTTGGTATCAATATGGGGAGCAATGATACACATGTTTACAACATTAAAGTCTCTAGAAAAGTAGGAGCAAGTCGTATTTAGACCACACAAGGGAGAGCAGGCCTTGAGCTTTGACACGAGTGTGATGGCCACAGGTAAGAAAGCCCCTTAAGCCTCTGCTATCACACTAAGTAGCAATCAATATCTCAAATAAGTGAATAACTAAATAATAATAGACAGTAGACTACACATTTGCAGTGAGAACAGCCAGGCTAGATATTATATTATACTCCACTGTATACAGGTCAATCATTCCCCGTGTCAGACAGGTGCAGCCAGCCAGTCTCTGTCAACACGTCTCAGTCTGCCCAGTCCATAGAACTCTCATTAAGGCTACCAAGAACACACACCTGGTGCGATGGGACACGCCCCACTGTGCTAGACATTTAGCTGTAACCGGTAGTCATGTGAAATCTGTGGTCATTACTGCAGTGTGAACGAGGCAGTAGATGAGGTGTTGCGTTGTCAGGAGACACACGATTACGTTGTGCACGTTTTTTTGTCTCACACTTTGAGCAAATTAAAAGTAGTAGAWCTGGCCAATAGAATACACATAGTTGCTAGGCAATTTCCTTTTTTTCCCCAGTATGCGGCATTTCCGGAAGTACAGGTATTTTCGCCAACAGTGTTTTTCTCTCGTCATCAAAAAAGTTGTGGCATCCACTTGGTTTAACTCTCAGAGATGCATGTCCCTTCCAGTCCCACCACCACATCAAACTGATAGAGAAGGAATGGTTGAATGCATGAATGAATGAATGGTTAAATGAGTTCGAGTCTCAAATAGCACCCTATAGTCAAAAGTAGTGCACTATATAGGGAAAAAGGGTGCCGTTTAGGATACACTCATGGTGTCAACAGAGCCTCACATTAATGGCTGATGAGAGATTGGGGCTGTGTGACAGAATGGGGTTGTAGGATTCCTGTCAACTAGCAACAAAACAAAAAGCCATGGGACACCTCGGCTGCGTCCCCAAAATATTTCTTCTGATTAATAGCAGTGCATTAGGACGGTAACAGGGTGCCGTTTGGGACGCAGACCTTCTATTCTTCTCAGTGGCAGTAGCATAGCTGATATGAGGGTGAGGGCTGCCTGGTTGCTTAGATAACAAATAACCATCCACAGCAACACCAGCACATACAGGAATCCATCCACAGCAACACCAGCACATACAGGGATCCATCCACAGCACATACAGGGATCCATCCACAGCACATACAGGGATCCATCCACAGCAACACCAGCAACAATACAGGGATCCATCCACAGCACATACAGGGATCCATCCCAGCAAGCAAACACAAGCACATACAGGGATCCATCCACAGCACATACAGGGATCCATCCACAGCACATACAGGGATCCATCCACAGCAACACCAGCACATACAGGGATCCATCCACAGCACATTACAGGGATCCATTCCACAGCACATACAGGGCATCCATTCACAGCAACACCAGCACACACAGGGATCCATCCACAGCAACACAAGCACATACAGGGATCCATCCACAGCACACAACAGGGATCCATCCACAGCACATACAGGGATCCATCCACAGCAACACACCAGGGATCCATCCACAGCAACACCAGACATACAGGGATCCATCCACAGACACAACAGGATCCATCCACAGCAAACACAGGGATCCATCCACAGCACACACAGGGATCCATCCACAGCAACACCAGCACATACAGGGATCCATCCACAGCACATACAGGGATCCATTCACAGCAACACCAGCACATACAGGGATCCATCCACAGCACATACAGGAATCCATCCACAGCAACAACGCACATACAGGGATCCATCCACAGCAACACACAGGAATCCATCCACAGCAACACCAGCACATACAGGGATCCATCCACAGCAACACACAGGGATCCATCCACAGCAAACAGACACACAGCACAAGGGATCCATCCACAGCAACACACAGGGATCCATCCACAGCAACACACAGGATCCATCCACAGCAACACACAGGGATCCATCCACAGCAACACACAGGGATCCATCCACGCAACACACAGGGATCCATCCACAGCAAAACACAGGGATCATCCACAGCAACACACAGGGATCATCCACAGCAACACACAGGGATCCATCCACAGCAACACACAGGGATCCATCCACAGCAACACACAGGGATCCATCCACGAGCAACAGTCTCAAAAGGGCCAGAAACAAAGAACTGTCTGAGATATGTTTTTTTCTTTGCAACTCTGCCTAGAAGGCCAGCATCCCGGAGTCGCCTCTTCACTGTTGACATCTAGGCAGAGTTGCAAAGAAAAAGCCATATCTCAGACTGTTCTATGTTTCTGGCCATTTTGAGACTTTAAACAAACCCACAATTGCTGATGCTCCAGATACTCAACTAGTATAAAAAAAGGCTAGTTTTTATTGCTTATTTAATCAGAACAACAGTTTTCAGCTGTGCTAACATAATTGCAAAGGGGTTTTCTAATGATCAATTAGCCTTTTAAAATGAAAAACTTGGATTAGCTGACACAACGTGCCTTGGAACACAGGAGTGATGGTTGCTGATAATGGGCCTCTGTACGCCTATGTCAATATTCATTAAAAATAAGCCGTTTCCAGCTACAATACTCTTTTGCAACATTAACAATGTCTACACTGTATTTCTGATCAATGTGATGTTATTTTAATGGACAAAAAATTGGCTTTTCTTTCATAAACAAGGAAATTTCTAAGTGACCCCAAACTTTTGAAAAGTAGTGTATATACAGTTGAAGTCGGAAGTTTACATACACTTAAGTTGGAGTCATTAAAACTCATTTTTCAACCACTCCACAAATGTCTTGTTAACAAACTATAGTTTTGGCAAGTCAGTTAGGACATCTACTTGTGGCATGACACAAGTCATTTTTCCAACAATTGTTTATAGACAGATTATTTCACTTATAATTCACTGTATCACAATTCCAGTGAGTCAGAGGTTTACATACACTAAGTTGACTGTGCTTTAAAAACAGCTTGGAAAATTCCAGAAAAGTATGTCATGGCTTTAGAAGATTCTGATAGGCGAATTGACATCATTTGAGTCAATTGGAGGTGTACCTGTGGATGTATTTCAAGGCCTACCTTCAAACTCAGTGCCTCTTTGCTTGACATCATGGGAAATCAAAATCAATCAGCAAGACCTCTTTTTTTTTTTTTTTTCCTCCACAAGTCTGGTTCATCCTTGGGAGCAATTTCCAAATGGCTGAAGGTACCAAGTTCATCTGTACAAACAATAGTACGCAAGTTAAAACACCATGGGACCACGCAGCCGTCATAATGCTCAGGAAGGAGACGCGTTCTGTCTCCTAGAGATGAACGTACTTTGTGGCGAAAAGTGCAAATCAATCCCAGAACAACAGCAAAGGACCTTGTGAAGATACTGGAGGAAACAGGTACAAAAGTATCTATATCCACAGTAAAACGAGTCCTATATCGACATAATCTGAAAGGTCGCTCAGCAAGGAAGAAGCCACTGCTCCAAAACCCGCATAAAAAAGGCAGACTATGGTTTGCAACTGCACATGGGACAAGATTGTACTTTTTGGAGAAATGTCCTCTGTTTGGCCATAATGACCATCGTTATGT
The DNA here is from genome assembly GCF_002910315.2 of Salvelinus sp. IW2-2015. Classification (NCBI taxonomy): domain Eukaryota; kingdom Metazoa; phylum Chordata; class Actinopteri; order Salmoniformes; family Salmonidae; genus Salvelinus; species Salvelinus sp. IW2-2015. The sequence goes on along the minus strand of NW_019943683.1, from coordinate 8,073 downwards.
TTGGAGCAAAAAGGGGATGCTTGCAAGCCGAAGAACACCATCCCAACCGTGAAGCACGGGGGTGGTAGCATCATGTTGTGGGGGTGCTTTGCTGCAGGAGGACTGGTGCACTTCACACAATAGATGGCATCATGTGGGAGGAAAATGATGTGGATATATTGAAGCAACATCTCAAGACATCAGTCAGGAAGTTAAAGCTTGGTCGCAAATGGGTCTTCCAAATGGACAATGACCCCAAGCATACTTCCAAAGTTGTGGCAAATGGCTTATGGACAATAAAGTCAAGGTATTGGAGTGGCCATCACAAAGCCCTGACCTAAATTCTATAGCACATTTGTGGGCAGAACTGAAAAAGTGTGTGCGAGCAAGGAGGCTACAAACCTGCTCGCGTTACAACCAGCTCTGTCAGGAGGAATGGGCCAAAATGTACCCAACTTATTGTGGGAAGCTTGTGGAAGGCTACCCGAAATGTTTGACCCAAGTTAAACAATTTAAAGGCAATGCTACCAAATACTAATTGAGTGTATGTACACCTCTGACCGACTGGGAATGTGATGAAAGAAATAAAAGCTGAAATAAATAATTATCTCTACTATTATTCTGACATTTCACATTCTTGAAATAAAGTGGTGATCCTAACTGACCTAAAACAGGGAATTCTTTACTAGGATTACATGTCAGGAATTGAGAAAAACTGAGTTTAAATGTATTTAGCTAAGGTGTATGTAAACTTCCGACATCAACTGTATATATTCGGAAAGTATTCAGACGCCTAGACTTTTTCAAAATTATGTTACGTTAAAAACTAAAACCATTTTTATTCTAAACTGGATTAAGTGTAGTTTTTCCCCTCATCTATCTACACACAATTCCCCAGAATAACAAAGCAAAAACAGGATTTTAGAAATTTACATCAGTATTCAGACCATTTACTCAGAATTTTGTAGAAGCACCTTTGGAAGCAATTACCGCCTTAAGTCTTCTGGGGTATGACGCTACAAGCTTGGCACACCTTTATTTGGGGAGTTTCTCCCATTCTTCTCTGCAGATCCTCTCAAGCTCTGTCAGGTTGAATGAGGAGCGTCGCTGCACAGATATTTTCAGTTCTCTCCAAAAATGTTAAATCGGGTTCAAGTCCGGGCTTCCGTTTGGCCACTCTACCATAAAGACCTGATTGKTGGAGTGCTGCTTGGTGGCCACGACCGCAGCGATGGTTGTCCTTCTGGAAAGGTTCTCCCATCTCCACAGAGAAACTCTGGAGCTCTGAAAGAGTGACCATCAGGTTCTTGGTCACTTCCCTGACTAAGGCCCTTCTCCCCCGACTGCTCAGTTTGGCCGGGCTGCCAGCTCTAGGAAGAGTCTTGGTGGTTCCAAACTTCTTCCATTTTAGAATAATGGGAGGCCACTGAGTTCTTGGGGACATTCAATGGTGCAGAAATGTTTTGGTACCCTTCCCCCAGATCTGTGCCTTCCCAATCCTGTCTCGGAGCTCTACGGACAATTTCTTCGACCTCATGGCTTGGTTTTTGCTCTGACATGCACTGTCAACTGTAGGACCTTATATAGACAGGTGTGTATCTTTCTAAATCATGTTCAATCAATTGAATTTACCACAGGTGGACTCCAATCAAGTTGTAGAAACATCTCAAGGATGATCAATGGAAACAGGATGCACCTGAGCTTAATTTCGAGTCTCATAGCAAAGGGTCTGAATACTTATGTAAATAAGGTATTTCTGGGGGGTTGTAACTCTGAATTAGCAAACATTTCTAAAAACCTGTTTTCGCTTTGTCATGATGGGGTATTGTGAAGTAATTATGGGGTATTGTGTGTAAAATGATGAGGACATTTTTTGGGGGGGATCCATTTTAGAATAAGGCTGTAACGTAAYGAAATGTGGAAAAAGGGAAGGGGTCTGAATACTTTCCCGAATGTACTGTATACACAGACACGCACACACAGCCCCTACAACCCGCCTGGGCCACACAACATACCAACAGTACATATGATCTCTTCAGCTGACATAAAACCTAGCACTAGGCTGTTTAAACAACAACAACAGATATGGAAGTTGTACCAAACGAAGCGCCAGGGCCTTGTGAGTTGTCTGGTGTATGTTTGTCCGTGTCCGACAGAGGGGGGCCAGCACTACGGTGAAATTCATGGAACTACTGCCCCAAAATAGGATTTATTATTATTATTTTTTAGATAATTTTTTCATACAATTAGTCATAACTTCATAATACATTTGATCAGTATACAACAATTAATTATTCATGTCATGTAATGAACTCTCTGTTTGAAACAATATTTGTAAAGGATTCAAAGGGTGAAAAGCCTTATTCATTAAAAAAATATATATATACTCAAGATTTGTATTGATTTTTTAAATGATGTATTTGAGCCTATGATGGGCCAATTCAGTAAGTCTCCCGCACATATGGGCCCAGTGCACTGTATTCTACAGCTCCCAAGCTTTCTGTGGATATATCCCGTACATATGGACCCAGTGCACTGTATTCTACAGCTCCCAAGCTTTCTGTGGATACAAGGGCTTCCTAGACTATTCTTCATGGCCCGCTCTATACTTCCTTTAACCTGGAAAAGACAATATAGGAGAACATCATTCCAAGGCCGTCAGCTCAAGTTGCAACAATTGACAAAGAAGAGGTGGACACAAACTGTAAGACCTATTCAGAGAAGCCTCAGGAGGCAGGGAACAACTTTTTGTATTATTTTTTAAATGTATTCATCAAAGTAATCAAAGACATCTATCTTTTGCACAAAAGACTGAACCCACTGAGCGGTGGAGCCTTCTGGGAAATGTCTTGATAGTAAATTCCATGAAAAACACCCCATAGGCTCCATCAGCAACAGACAGGAAGTCTGTCTGGCTCTGGTCCAAAATAATGTACTAAATAGGTATACAGTAGGTTGCTATTTGGGACGCAGACAGACAGACATGTTCCCTTGCTCACTGACTGACTGAATTATGCAGCCTGCTTTGGCATAGCCCAAATGTCAGGGACTTCTTGCCTGCTGCACCTGTGTCTGCACCCCTCCCGCCCCCTGTACCTTCTGTCTAAAGGAATGCCCCATCATATCATAGTGCTGTCTGCTATAGTCTGTCTGCTCCTTGGCCCACAACCAAGAAAGCCTCCTGTACTGTAGAGCTTAGCAACAGTGACTGGCTGCACATAACTTCACGTCCGCACCGTCAGGTCAACAAGTAGTAAGCTGAAGTAAAAACACATTCTTTCTCGTTTCCGTATTTGAACCCCCTGATAAAGAGGATGAATGAAAAACACGACTGAAGGTATATTAGAAATATTACAGGCTTATCATGACAAAAGCTGCCAGTGACCGTACGATCCGTAACACCACTACAATGTAGCTCTTATATGGGAAGGATTTGCTCTTGTAGAAAGCATCGATCTGTCCACTGTCAGAGATACATTCACACAGTCGTGGCCAAAAGTTTTGAGAATGACACAAATATACATTTTCACAAAGTCTGCTGCCTCAGTTTGTATGATGGCAATTTGCATATACTCCAGAATAATAATCATTACATTTACATTTAAGTCATTTAGCAGACGCTCTTATCCAGAGCGACTTACAAATTGGGAAGTAGTTATACTTCAGTATTCCATAGTAACATCTGACCAAAAATATCTAAAGACACAGAACCAGCAAACTTTGTGTATATTAATATTTGTGTCATTCTCAAAAATGTTGGCCACGACTGTACATACAATCATAGACATGTGATATTATCTGAGGCTATTCTGGCTGCATCGTCTTGGAAAGGAATGCAATAAAGAATGTAGTCAAGATACATGCCAAATGGAACCCTATTCTATCCCAAATGGAACCCTGATCCATTCCAAATAGAACCCTATCCCATCCCAAATGGAACCCTATCCCATCCCAAATGGAACCCTATTCCATCCCAAAAAATGGGAAACCCCTATTCCCCATCCCAAATGGAACCCTCCCATCCCAAATGGAACCCTATTCCCCATCCCCAAATGGAACCTATTCCCCATCCCAAATGGAACCCTATTCCCCCATTCCCCAAATGAACCCTATCCCCCATCCCAAATGGAACCCTATCCAATCCCAAATGGAACCCTATTCCATCCCAAATGGAACCCTATTCCATCCCAAATGGAACCCTATTCCATCCAAATGGAACCTATTCCATCCCAAATGGAACCCTATTCCCCATCCCAAATGGAACCTATTCCCATCCCAAATGGAACCTATCCATCCCAAATGGAACCCTATTCCATCCAAATGGAACCCTATTCCATCCCAAATGGAACCCTATCCCATCCCAAATGGAACCCTATTCCATCTCCAAATGGAACCCTATTCCATCCCAAATGAACCCTATTCATCCAATGGAACCCTATTCCATCCCAAATGGAACCTGTTCCCCCATCAAATGGAACCTATTCCATCCCAAATGGAACCCTATTCCATCCCAAATGGAACCCTATTCCATCCCAAATGGAACCCTATTCCATTCCAATGGAACCTATTCCATTCCAAATTGAACCCTATTCCATTCCAAATGGAACCTATCCCATCCCAAATGGAACCCTATCCCATCCCAAATGGAACCCTATCATCCAAATGGAACCCTATTCCCTACTACATAGTGCACTAATTCTGACCAGGGCCTATAATGTTCTAGTCAAAATGTAGTACACGATATAGAGCATAAGTGGGCAATTCCAGTCCTCGAGTCCTGATTGGTGTCAGAGTTTCGCCCATCCCCATCTAACACCTGACTCCAATAATCATCCAATCATGATCTTCAGTTTAGAATTCACTTTGAATAATCAGCTGTGTTTGCTAGGGATGGAGAAGAAGTGTTGACACCAATCAGACCTTGGAGGACTGGAGTTGCCCACCCTGATATAGAGAGTAGTGTGCCACCCTGATATAGAGAGTAGTGTGCCACCCCTGATATAGAGAGTAGTGTGCCACCCCTGATATAGAGAGTAGGGTACCACCCTGATATAGAGAGTAGGGTGCCACCCCTGATATAGAGAGTAGGGTACCACCCCTGATATAGAGAGTAGGGTACCACCCTGATATAGAGAGTAGGGTGCCACCCCTGATATAGAGTAGGGTGCCACCCCTGATATAGAGAGTAGTGTGCCACCCCTGATATAGAGAGTAGGGTACCACCCCTGATATGGAGTAGTGTCCACCCTGATATAGAGAGTAGGGTACCACCCCTGATATAGAGAGTAGGGTGCCACCCCTGATATAGAGAGTAGGTACCACCCTGATATAGAGAGTAGGTCCACCCCTGATATAGAGAGTAGGGTACCACCCCTGATATAGAGAGTAGGTGCCACCCCTGATATAGAGAGTAGGGTACCCCTGATACAGAGAGTAGGGTACCACCCCTGATATAGAAGAGTGTGTGCCACCCTGATATAGAGAGTAGGGTACCACCCTGATATAGAGAGTACGGTACCACCCCTGATATAGAGAGTAGGGTACCCCCTGATATAGAGAGTAGGGTGCCACCCCTGATGTAGAGAGTAGGGTACCACCCCTGATATAGAGATGTAGGTGTACCACCCCTGATATAGAGAGTAGGTACCCCCTGATATAGAGAGTAGGGTACCACCCCTGATATAGAGAGTAGGTAGCCACCCTGATATAGAGAGTAGTGTGCCACCCCTGAATAATAGAGAGTAGTTGTGCACCCCTGATATAGAGAGTAGAGTGCCACCCCTGATATAGAGAGTAGGGTGCCACCCCTGATATAGAGATAGGGTGCCACCCCTGATATAGAGAGTAGGGTACACCCTGATATAGAGAGTAGGGTCCACCCCTGATATAGAGAGTAGGGTGCCACCCCTGATATAGAGAGTAGGTGCCCACCCCTGATATAGAGAGTAGAGTGCCATCCCTGATATAGAGAGTAGGGTCCACCCTGATATAGAGAGTAGGGTGCCACCCCTGATATAGAGAGTAGTGTACACCCCTGATTAGGAAGTAGTGTACCACCCCTGATATAGAGAGTAGGTGCCACCCCTGATATAGAGAGTAGGGTGCACCCCTGATATAGAGAGTAGTGTGACCCTGATATAGAGAGTAGTGTGCCACCCCTGATATAGGAGTAGGGTGCACCTGATATAGAGAGTAGGGTACACCCTGATATAGAGAGTAGGGTAGCCACCCCTGATATAGAGAGTAGGGTGCCACCCCTGATATAGAGAGTAGGTGCCCACCCTGAATATGAGAGTAGGGTGCCACCCCTGATATATAGAAGAGTAGGTACCACCTGATATAGAGAGTAGGGTACCACCCTGTATAGAGAGTAGTGTGCCACCCCTGATATAGAGAGTAGGGTGCCACCCCTGATATAGAGAGTAGGGTGCCACCCCTGATATAGAGAGTAGGGTGCCACCCCTGATATAGAGAGTAGGGTACCACCCCTGATATAGAGAGTAGGGTACCATTTGAGACACATCTCTGTCTGGAGTCAGAACATTCTGAGTGACCATTGATGGTTCTACTACATTATTACAGTAATGATAGTACCTTTCCTATTGATACGATGGTTCTGCTACATTATTACAGTAATGACAGTGCCTTTCCTATTGATATGATGGTTCTGCTACATTATTACAGTAATGACAGCACCTTTCCTATTGATATGCTACAGAGCAGTCTTGAAGTGTTCAATCAATATGAATTTAGAAAGGCTTTTGATTGCCTTGAGAGACCACGAATAGAGAAATGGGCACATGTTCTTTGCTGTCAACATCAATGCATTGTTACACAACCTTAAAAGGTTCTGTTTAGTGAAAACGAAGAAAAACTCATTACAGAATGTAATGTATTATACTTGAATTTCCAGTCATGTCCTTTCCCAGAAAGAATGCAGCGATTAATTACACATCAATGCCTGCATCCCGAATGGCACTCTATTCCCTATATAGTGCACTACATTTGACCAGGGCCCAAGTGCACACTATATGGTGAATAGGGTGCCACACTATATGGTGAATAGGGTGTCACACTGTGTCACACTGCTCATGGTGCAATATGGTTTCTACACATAATATGGTGAATAGGTTCTTATTGACTATATGGTGACATAGCGTTCTACCACTATATGGTGCATTAGGGTTCTACAGCTATTATGGTTGAACTTAGCGGTGACTACAACGTATATGGTGCAATTAGGGTGCTACACTATATGCGTGAATAGGGTGGCACACACTATATGGTGATAGGCGTTCTACCACTTATATGGCCGGAAATAAAGCTTCTTAACCAAAAACCCTAAAAATTATGGTTTGGGGAATTTAGGGGTGCCACCACTTATATGGTGAATATAGGGTGCCACACTATATGGTGAATAGGGTGTCACACTATATGGTGAAATAGGGATGTCACACTACTATGCGTTGATTAGTTACTACACTATATGGGTGAATCAGGGTGTCCACACTGCTATTGTTGAATAGACGGTGCCACACATATATGGTGAACTAGGGGTGTCACACTATATGCGGGAATAGCGTGTTCACACTGTATTGGTGAAATAGAGAGGTGCACACACTATATGGTCAAATAGGATCGTTACACTACCATGGCTGAATAGGGGTTCTTATACTTACTATATATATATTATTATATTATAATATATATATATATACTTTTTTTTTTTTTTCACCTTGTATTTAACCAGGGATAGGCTAGTGAGAACAGAGTTCGTCATTTGCAACTGCGACCTGGCCAAGAATAAAGCATAGCAGTGTGAACAGACCCAACACAGAGTTACCATGGTGTAGTTTAAACAATAAACAATTCAATAACATGCTAGAAAAAAAAAAGAAAAAAAGAAGAACTATAATAACAAATGTGTGCAAAAGGCATGAACGGTAGGGCAATAATCGAATAAATACAATTTAGCCAGATTAACACTGGAGCTGTATAAATCATCAGCCATGATCATGTGCAAGGAAAGACGATACTGGTGTGCAAAAGAGCAGAAAAGTAAATAAATAAAAGCATCTTCTCTCTTGTGTGTGT
>NW_019943682.1:280146-283602 GCF_002910315.2 Salvelinus sp. IW2-2015 | reverse complement strand
TTCACACTGGCCTCTGATGAAGGAACATTAACACAGCTGTTTAGGAGGGGAATATCACACCTGGCCTTACCTGGGTGATAAGGAACATTAACCAGCTGTTTTAGGAGGAATCACACCTGCTGGGTGGAATAGGAACATTAACAGATGTTTTAGGAGGGATATCCACACCTGGCCTACTGTGGATAGGAAACATTACCAGCCTGTTTGGAGAGATATCACACCCTGACCTTAACTGAGGATCAGGCAAACATTAACCAGCTGTTAGGAGAGATATCACACCTGGCTGGGTGGATAGCGAACATTAACCAGCTGTTTAGGAGAGATATACACCTGGCCTTACTGGGGATAGGAACATTAACCAGCTGTTAGGAGAGATACACACCTGGCCTTACTGGTGATAGGAACATTAAACCAGTCTGTTTTCAGGAGAGATATCACACATGCTGGGTGGATAGGAACCATTAACCAGCTGTTAGGAGGGATATCACACCTGGCCTTAACTGGGTGGATAGGAACATTAACAGCTGTTTAGGAGAATATCACACCTGGCTGGGTGATAGGAACATTACCAAGCTGTTTAGGAGGGATACACCTGGTGGGGTGGATAGGAAACATTTAACCAGCTGTTTATGAGGGATATCACACCTGGCCTTACTGATGGATAAGAACATTAACCAGCTATTTAGGAGAGATATCACACCTGGCACAAATTATTGTCTCATTGTGTTTTTCCTGCTGAGGGGGGGGCCCATTACCCTATACCGGTGCCCTGTACCTGCTACCAGAGGGGAGTAGTTCAAAGTCCAGGTACAGGGGGGGGGGCCTTGGGGAGGGGCCTGGCCATTAAAGATCTCATCCAGGCCTGTCTGTTTGACTCCAAGTACCTTGCTTGCTGTGGTATATTTCTCTGTCTGACAGTGTAGACCGGGTGAATTGATACACCATCCAAAGTGTAGTTAATAACTTCACCACACTTAAAAGGATATTCAATGTCAGCTTTTGTTTACCCATCTACCATTGGAAAACCTCCCTTGTCTTTGTGGTTGAATCTGTGKTTKAAATTCACTGCTCGACTGAGGGACATTACAGATCATTGTATGTGTGGGGTACAGAGATGAGGTAGTCATTCAAACATCMTGTTRAACACTATTAYTGCACACAGAGTGAGTCCATGCAACTTATGTGATTTGTTAAGCAAAGTTTTACTCCTGAAATTATTTAGGCTTGCCATAAGAAAGGGGTTGAATACTTATTGACTCAAAACATTTCAGCTTTTCATTTTTAATTCATTTGTAAACATTTCTAAAAACATAATTCCACGTTGACATTATGGGGTGTTGTGTGTAGGCCAGTGACAAAAAAAATCTAAATTTAATCCATTTTAAATGCAGGCTGTAAGAACAAAATGTGGACTAAGTCAAGGGGTGTGAATACTTTCTGAAGGCTCTGGATACATCATCATCATCATCACCACTCACCGATGTCGTACTGCTGCACCTGGCTGACGTATCCATATAGAGGGCAGTGTCCGAAGAGGACCAGCATGACCGGACCACCTCCCTCCGGCAGGGGGGGCACTACGTGGGCAGAGTGTCCCACCACGGCCCACTGTTCCTGGGCTCGGGCAGAGAGGAACACCCACGTCTGGTTCTGGATGTGGAAACCCATCAGTGATGGTCCGTTGGCAGAGAGTCTATCTTACTCCGTACATGTAATTTTCCTGGGTTAGAGGAGGAACAGGCAGTTGCAGGAGGAAGGAGGGAAGGACGTCAGAGAGGAGGAACAGGACGTGAGAGGAGGAGGACAGGACGTTAGAGAGGAGGGAGGACGTTAGAGAGGAGGAAACAGGACGTTAGAGAGGAGGAGACAGGACGTCAGAAGAGGGAGGAGGACAGGACGTCAGAGAGAGGAAGGATGTTAAGAGGAGGAAAGGTCAAGCTTTATCCTTAATTAATTGTTACTGTTGATAATGCTAGAGGGGTTTGGAGAGATTTTTTGAGAATTAATAAACGCTTGAAATAAAGAACATTTCTTTAGTATCACGGATGCAGACAGTGAACTCTAACCTAAGAACCCCAGTCTGAAAAACGAGGGTATAACAGGGGAAATACTATTGTTATTACTTCATCAATGTTTCTACATCATGACTAGCTAACATGCCTCGAGAACACATACCTCATGTAGTGCCAGAGAGTGTCCGTATCGTCCCATGACTGAGTTGACAGAGCGGTTGAGAGACAGCCAGCGCTGGGAGCTGAGGTTATACCTGGGGGTAGAGAGAGAAGATCAGGACCACTGGGCATCACAGGCAAGAGCAGGTAGGCCAGGACCAGGTAGGCCAGGACCAGGTAGGCCAGGACCAGGCAGGCCAGGACCAGGTAGGCCAGGACCAGGACCAGGTAGGGTTTGGTCACAGATACGTTTCTCCATTGAGTCCACTCTCTTGTCCAGGACCAGGCTTAATGTGTGTCTGGGAAACCTAGCCGTTGAGTACAGGATAGAAAACCGGCACCTCTTTTCAGAGGCCACTGATAAGGGGACATTGTTTTCCATGGTCCTTCAAGCCGGATAGGAACAACTGTCCTGGTACAGAGCTGAAATGTAATACAGACAGCTAATATGTGATATCATGATGTGTTATTTTGTTTTATTTCAGATTTTTTTTACCCYTTTTTCTCCCTAATTTCGTGATATCCAATTGGTAGTTACAGTCTTGTCTCATCGCTGCAACTCCCGTACGAACTCGGGAGAGGCGAAGGTCGAGAGCCGTTTGTCCTCCGAAACACAAACCAACCAAGCCGCACTGTTTCTTGACACAATGCCTACTTAAATCAGGAAGCCTGCCGCACCAATGTGTCGGAGGAAACACCGTACACGTGGCGACCGTGTCAGAGTGCACTGAACAGGAGTTGCTAGTGCGCGATGGGACAAAGACACCCCTGCCGGCCAAACCCTCCCCTAACCCGGTCGACGCTGGGCCAATTGTGCACCGCCCCATGGGTCTCCTGGTCACGGTCGGCTGCGGTCGGACTCGAACCCAGAATCTCTAGTGGCACTGCGCCACTTGTGAGGCCTGTTGTGTCAACACCTGCTACCAACTAGCCAGCTAGCTAGCCAGGTTGCTTCGACTGAAATAGCTAACGAACGTTTCCAGCGCTGTAGAAGCTGTGTTTAGTACGGTCTTGTCCGGGACAATATTGACAATCCAGAGTTCCAATGTAGTAAATATTTGCTAGCGGAGGACTACAGAAATGAGGTGGCTATGTTTAGCAAACAAATTCTGCTCAAATTTATGGGGAGAAATTGGAACTTTCTAGCTATCAGCTCGGGCCTAATGGATGTTTACGAGCCTTGTCATCTGTCCCTATCTGAATGGCCTGTGCTACCTGGAACTAGCCTGCCAAGGAAGTCTCCTCGACCATCATGTTCCCTCATTTCCGGAATGAACCTGTGCTA
>NW_019943682.1:270588-273461 GCF_002910315.2 Salvelinus sp. IW2-2015 | reverse complement strand
CCTGTGCTACCTGGAACTAGCCTGCTAAGGAAGTCTTCTCCGTCTGCTTATCTTCCTCAATCTTGTAATGAAGTAGACTGAGAACAACAAGAAGATTGTTCCAGTCAGTCCCATGTCACAAGTCGTGGAAACCGAAGGGAGTGACTGCGAGAGGTTCGGATCAGATTGACATAAGGAATAGCTTTGATGCACTGGTGCCTGATCCACCTGCACTTTCATGGCTGGGACTGCCTGTGTCTGCGACAGCTGTGCTGGCTGCTACCACGCTGACTCCAGCAGGGGCTTCGTTGTCCAGTTTGGCTCCTTTCCCTCTCTCTGCTCTCTCTGGATCTGATGGAGAACTGCCTGCTGTGGGAGGACCTGTCGCCGGGAGCAGCAGGCATACACTATCCTGCTTCTCGTGGACCCGTGAAAGGTTCAACGAATTGTGTGAGGGGTAGGAATGGGCAGATTTCTCGATTCCCTTCTCCGGACGTTGTATTGGGAAGTTCAATGGTGAGAAATGTATCAGTCCCTGGAGCAAAAACGGTGTGCTATCCAGGAGCATGAGTACAGAACATCAATAAGCTGTTCCCAAACATTTTAAACCAGCATCAGGAAATTTAGTCTGTCATAGTTCATGTGGGATTCAATGACATTATGAAGGGCAGGTCAGAACAGCTGAGGATGGATTGTAAAGAACTGATTGGGACTCTGCTTGACACCAACAAACACCTCACAATAACCGTCCCTCTGCAATCCCTAAATCAAGGCATTGAACATTTCAGCAGACTTTTATCCCTGCATAACTGGCTACCAGACTATTGCAGCTCTGTGGGTGTAACATTTATTGACAATTTTAAAACCTTCTGGAAACAAAGCTYGTTTTCTGAGGAGGATGGGATCCACACGAATCATTTGTGTTCCTCTATCCTTTCACAGCATTATAAGGAAGTGTTGAGAAAATGACTTGAACCAAGCCAATCATTGAACCAAGCCCAGCTCAGTTAATCCCTACCATTGTGTCGCTGAGTTGGCATAATGGTCCAGCAAGTGTAAATTATCCCAGGGGCATAGGAAGACACTGTAAGTAACCTAATTTATGTCTGTCTTACTGCCCTGAATGCCTCTGCTGATCCCACATATATTGTATTTAGTAATCATGTGCCTATGAGCCAGAGATACTGTTAGCACTGAGGTGGTGTGCCCTAGGAGGAAGTCCACCTTGTGCAGCTCACCCTGCACTAACAAAAATAGTGACTTAGTTATAACACAGTAATACGAGCCTTAGGTCATAAATATGGTCGAATCCGGAAACTATCATCTCGAAAACAAGACGTTTATTCTTTCAGAGAAATACGGAACCGTTCCGTATTTTATCTAACGGGTGGCATCCATCAGTCTAAATATTYCTGTTACATTGTACAACCTTCAATGTTATGTCATAATTATGTACAATTCTGGAAAATTTATTACGGTCTTTGTTAGGAAGAAATGGTCTTCACACAGTTCGCAACAAGCCAGGCGGTCCAAACTGCTGCATATACCCTGACTCTGCTTGCACAGAACGCAAGAGAAGTGACACAATTTCCCTAGTTTAAATAAATTAATGTTAGCAGGCAATATTAACTAAATATGCAGGTTTAAAAATATATACTTGTGTATTGATTTTAAGAAAGGCATTGATGTTTATGGTTAGGTACACATTGGTGCAACGACAGTGCATTTTTCGCGAATGCGCTTTTAAATCACCCGTTTGGCGAAGTAGGCTGTGATTCAATGATAAACTAACAGGCACCGCATCGATTATATGCAACGCAGGACAAGCTAGATAAACTAGTAATATCAACCATGTGTAGTTAACTAGTGATTATATTAGGATTGATTGTTTTTTAATAATTGTTTTTTAATAAGATAGGTTTAATGCTAGCTAGCACCTTACCTCCTTGCTACATTCGCAGAACAGGTAGTCAGCCTGTCACGCAGTCKCCTCGTGGAGTGCAATGTAATCGACCATGATCGGTGTCCAAAAATGCTGATTCCCGATTGTTGTGAAAACTTGAAAATCTGCACTAATTAATCGGCCATTCCGATTAATCGGTCGGCCTCTAGTATGTACGTACAGAGTCACTGTGGGGACGACATCATCAATGCACTTATTGTTAAAGCCAGTGACTTATGTGGTGTACTCCTCAATGCCATCGGAAGAATCCCAGAACATGTTCCAGTCTGTGCAGCAAAACAGTCCTGTAGTTTAGCATCTTCTGACCTCTTTTTTATAGACCGTCACTGGTACTTCCTGCTTTCATTTTGCTTGTAACAGGAATCAGGAGGATAGAATTATAGTCAGATTTGACAAATGGAGGGTGAGGGAGAGCTTCGTATGGGTCTCTGTATGTGGAGTAAAGGTGATTTAGAGTTTTCTTCCCTCTGGTTGCACAKTTAACATGCTGATAGAAATGAGGTAAAACGGATTCATGTTTCCTGCATTAAAGTCCCCGGCCACTAGGAGCGCCGCCTCTGGGTGAGCGTTTTCCTGTTCGCTTATGGCGGTATACAGCTCATTGAGTGTGGTTTTAGTGCCAGCGTCAGTCTGTGGTGGTATGTAGACAACTACGATAAATACAGATGAAAACTCTCTAGGTAGATAGTGTGGTCTACAGCTTATCATGAGATACTCTACCTCAGGAGAGCAAAACCTCGAGACTTCCTGAGATATTGTGCACCAGCTGTTGTTTACAAATATACATAGACCGCCACTACTTGTCTTACCAGAGGCTGCTGTTCTATCCTGCCCATACAGTGTATAACCTGCCACCCCTCGTCTTACCAGAGGCTGCTGTTCTATCCTGCCGATACAGTGTATAACCTGCCACCCCTTATCTTACCAGAGG
>NW_019943682.1:253018-270476 GCF_002910315.2 Salvelinus sp. IW2-2015 | reverse complement strand
CACCCTTATCTTACCAGAGGCTGCTGTTCTATCCTGCTGAATACAGCTGTTAAACCTGTCACCCTCTTAGCGTTACCAGAGGCTGCTGTTCTATCCTGCTGATACAGGTATAAACCTGCACCCTTATCTTACCAGAGGCTGCTTTCTATCCTGCTGATACAGTGGTAAACCTGCCACCCCTTCTCTTACCAGAGGTGTCGTTCTATCCTGCTATACAGTGTATAACCTGCCACCCCTTATCCTACCAGAGGCTGCTGTTCTATCCTGCTGATACAGTGTATAACCTGCCACCCCTTATCTTACCAGAGCTGCTGTTCTATCCTGCTGATACAGTGTATAACCTGCCACCCTTATCTTACCAGAGGCTGCGTGCTATCCTGCTGATACAGTTAAACAACTGTCACCCCTTATCTTACCAGAGGCTGCTGTTCTATCCTGCTGATACAGTGCGTGATAACTGTCACCCCCATATCTACCAGAGGCTGCTGTTCTATCCTGCTGATACAGTGTATAACCTGCACCTTATCTTACCAGAGGTGTCTGTTCTATCTGCTGATACAGTGTATAACCTGCACCCTACTTACCAGAGGTGTCTGTCTATCCTGCTGATACAGTGTATAACCTGCCACCCTTATCTACCAGAGGTGTCTGTTCTATCCTGCGATACTAGTGTATAACCTGCCACCCCTTATCTTACGCAGAGTGTCTGTCTATTCCTGCTGATACAGTGTATAACCTAGCCACCCTTATCTTACCAGAGGTGCGCTGTTCTATCCTGCTGATACAGTGTATAACCTGCCACCCTTATCTTACCAGAGGTGTCGTTCTATCCTGTGATACAGGGTATAACCTGCCACCCCTTATCTTACCAGAGGCTGCTGTTCGATCCTGCTGATACAGTGTGACAACCTGCCAACCCCTATCTTACAGAGGCTGCTGTTCTATCCTGCTGATACAGTGTATAACCTGTCACCCTTATCTTACCGAGCTGCTGTTCGATCCTGCCGATACAAGGTTATAACCTGCACCCCCATCTTACCAGGCTTGCTGTTCTATCCTGCTGATTACAGTGTATAAACTGCCGACCCCTTATCTTACCAAGGCTGCTGTTCTATCTGCTGATACAGTGTATAACCTGTCACCCCTTATCTTACCAGAGGCTGCTGTTCTATCCTGCTGATACAGTGTATAACCTGCCACCCCTTATCTTACCAGAGGCTGCTGTCTATCCTGCTGATACAGTGTATAACCTGCCACCCCTTATCTTACCAGAGGCTGCTGTTCTATCCTGCTGAAACAGTGTATAACCTGCCACCCCTCTATTCTTACCAGAGCGTCTGTTCTATCCTGCTGATACAGTGGTATAACCTGCCACCCCTTATCTTACCAGAGGCTGCTGTTCTATCCTGCTGATACAGTGATAACCTGTCACCCCTTATCTTACCAGAGCTGCTGTTCTATCCTGCTGATACAGTGTAAACCTGTCACCCCTTATCTACCAGAGGCTGCTCGTTCTATCCTGCTGATACAGTGTATAACCTGCCACCCTTATCTTACCAGAGGCTGCTGTTCTATCCTGCTGATACAGTGTATAACCTGTCACCCCTTATCTTACCAGAGGCTGCTTTCTATCCTGCTGATACAGTGTAATAACCTGCCACCCCTTGTCTTACCAGAGGCTGCTGTTCTATCCTGCCGATACAGTGTATAACCTTTCACCCCATTATCTTACCAGAGCTGCTGTTCTATCCTGCTGATACAGTGTATAACCTGTCACCCCTTATCTTACCAGAGGCTGCTGTTCTATCCTGCTGATACAGTGTATAACCTGCCACCCCTATCTTACCAGAGGTGTCTTTCTATCCTGCCGATACGTGTATAACCTTTCACCCCTTATCTTACCAGAGGCTGCTGTTCTATCCTGCTGATACAGTGTATAACCCGCCACCCCTTATCTTACCAAGGCTGCTGTTCTATCCTGCTGATACAGTGTAAAACCCGCCACCCCTTATCTTACCAGAGGCTGCTGTTCTATTCCTGCTGATACAGTGTATAAACCTGCCACCCCTTATCTTACCAGAGGCTGCTGTTCTATCCTGCTGATACAGTGTATAACCCGCCATCTGTATGTTATTCATGTTTCACTCAACCACGACCAGTGAAACACAAGATATTACATTTTATGTCCCGTTGGTAGGATATACGTGATCGTAGATTGTAGTTAATATCCAGTTATTGTCGTTGCTCGATGGCTCGATTGTGCGTTGGATCGATGGTAAATGCAGATACCCACTCGCCGTCGGATCCTTACAAGGCACACAGACCTACGTCCCCGATATAACGGCAGCCATTCTCCTCCCTCTCCTGACACCAACAACAATGTCTGCTCAGTGTTTATGAAACAGTGTTGATTGTTGTGTTTGACAAGGTAGGGGTGGATACAGAAGATATCCCTATTTGGTAAAAGACCAACTCCATATTATGGAAACAGCTCAAATAAGCAAAAGAAAACAGTCCATCATTACTTTAAGACAATGAAGGCCAGTCAATAAAACCACATACAAACATGGTCTCTTTTTTAATTCGTAAGCAGCTCCAAAAATGCAGGTGTTTCAGCCTAGCTCAGTGCTTTCTGTGGTGGAGGCAGTCAAAATAGAGCGTATTCAGAGAAGAGGGAGGAAGGTATTCATAAACCTACCCACAGGCCAACGTCATGACAACCATATAAAGGGACCCAGATTGCATTCCCTATGGCTTCCACTAGATGTTAACAGTCTTTACACATTGTTCAGGCTTTTAATCTGAAAATGAGGAGAATGACCACTGAATGAGTGAAAGGTCCCAGAGCTGTTTGTGCACGAGCTGCACGCTCCTTAAAACATATATATAAGGGATAGGCGTCCGCTAGCGAGAGCGCGCCCTTCGTTATTTTTCCTTTATATTGACCACGCTATTGTCCGTTGAAATATCATTAATTTATTAGACAAAATACAACTGAGGATTAATAATAAAACATTGTTTGACATGTTGACAAACTTTACTAGTCCTTTTTGATGTATTCGTCTGCCTGTTGTAACTGCCTTTGAGACAGTGGATACTGAAACAAAACGCGCCAACAAAACAGTTTTTGGATATAAAGAGGGACTTTATCGACAAAAACAAACATTTGTGTAACTGGGAGTCTTGTGAATGCAACCATATGAAGATCATCAAAGGTAAGTAATTCATTTTATCGCTATTTCTGACTTGTGACTCCTCTACTTGGCTGGAAAATGTTTGTATGGTTTGTGTGCTGTCCTCAGATAATCTCATGAAGCCTGTTGAAATCTGACAGGAAAGAAGTTCATCTTTAAGCCCATGGATAACACTTGTATGTTTAATGAATGTTTATTATTTCTGTTTTTTGAATTTCGCGCTCTGCATTTTACCGGATGTTGTCGTTGTGGGTCGCTAGCGAAATGACTATCCCTTACAAGTCAGCCATATCAGCTATGTTTTTTAAAACGGCAGTAAATGAGGTTGAATGAATTGTTTCTCTGCCAGACAAGGCTCCGCTGAGGCTCTGGGTAGCAGTGGTAAGGATTCCCTCCATGGTGCTGAAAAGAAAGCTCTGCTGTTGGGACAGCTTAATGAGCCCTAACAGCTTGTGGGCAACGTTTGTCACCTGATAGTGCAGTTAATGTTTTGTTTAGTGTTGTGTAGTGTAGTGGCTTTGTGGCAGAAGAAGAAAAAAAGTACCTTGCCAAACCAAGATTTACAGCTAAAATCACCACTGGACAACAAGTAGGCTTGTAGAAATATTTCATTTTACAACAACTTGGGATGTGCCAAGAACATTGATCATATAAATAAATGTGACTGTCACTGACAGTTGTTGACTAGAGAGTTGTGAGCAGTATGGCAGAAATGACTGAGGGCTGTAGGGGGAACCTGGAATGGAGTATTTAGAAATACTCAAGCCCTGGGGCTGTAGGGGAAACCTGGAATGGAGTATTTAGAAGATACTCAAGGCCCTGTGGGCTGTAGGGGGAACCTGGAATGGATATTTAGAAGATACTCAAGGCCTGTGGGCTGTAGGGGGAACCTGGAATGGAGTATTTAGAAGATACTCAAGGCCCTGGGGGCTGTAGGGGAAACCTGGAATGGAGTATTTAGAAGATACTTAAAGGGAAGTGAGTGAAATTAAAAACTGAGTTGTTTTGATGTCATTCAGAACAGATTAAAAAACAGGCTACATGTTTGAGGAAAATCATTTATTTAATTCTATATGATAGAAAGTCAAAAGCAGTATCTTAGCTAGATGATTAAATGAAAAATAATGGTTTGCACAAATCAATAGGACTACATTAGTTCATGTTTAAATCAAATCATGATGAACTACTATAGAGACCAAAATGGGAAAATAAAGATAATAATTATAATATAATTCTCCTCTCCTGTATGTTTTCTATCTCTGTAACATGTAACGGTATAACATTATTACTGAACCTGTAACAATAATGCCTGAAACCTCAACACCTATCATTGATCTGTATAGACATGAAAAGTTAAGGCATTTACAATGTATCAACCATAATGCTACACAGTATATGACCAGTATATGACTGCTGCTTAAAGCTGCTGAATGAATAATACAACACACATTATATTAAAACACATTCCAATCAGAATAATACATGTATCAGTTAATAGATCACATTTGATCAAATGCCACTATTGTTCCAGCAGGTGGAGCTACAATGTAACAACATACAGCATTGTGACTCACAGTTCTATATTAGAATTCCATGAGTTCCATTCTGATGGTTGTTATGGTGATCAGGTGATCTCAGCCTCACTCTTCTTCAACATGATCACCTGTTCAACACAGAAGTAGTTCATCAGTGTGGCCATGTATTTACTTATCCAATACAGAACCACTTAGAAATGGAAATCATATCAGATGATTTACTAGTCAATACTGTGCTACTTAGAATCCTTTCAAATTACTTCAAATGAGGCTCCTGTTTATGTCCAGCTCTCCCTTATCAATACCAGGGATATTTACTAATTATCAATACCAGGGCTATTTACAATTTATCAATACCAGGTCTATTTTCTCCTTATCAATACCTGGGATATTTACTCCTTATCAATACCAGGGATATTTACTCCTTATCAATACCAGGGATATTTACTCCTTATCAATACCAGGGATATTTACTCCTTATCAATACCAGGGCTATTTACTCCTTATCAATACCCAGGGCTATTACTATTTATCAATACCCATGATATTTTCTCCTTATCAACACCAGGAATATTTACTCCTTAATTCCTGGGATTTGAATCCTTATCAACACCAGGGATATTTACTCCTTATCAATACCCAGGGCTATTTACTATTTATCAATACCCGGGGCTATTTACTATTTATCAATACCCGGGGATATTTACTATTTATCAATACCCGGGCTATTTACGCCTCATCAATACCTGGGCTATTTACTCCTCTTACTTCTACTAAGAGGTAATATAATATAGTACACTGTGTTTAGAATACCATATTGTGCCCCTGCAGCTGTTGTGATGTAAGGTAGAAACTCACCTAATTGGTCTTGGTGGGTCTTCCTGGGTACCCTGGTTTCCCCTAAACAGACAGTCATCAACACTTTAAACATGGTTCAATCAGAGCTACAGTTTTCAACAATTTACAACATGGTTCAATCAGAGATACAGTTATCAACACTTTAACTTCACAATATTTTGACAGTTTTGGAAACTTGAGTGTTTTCTATCCTATTCTGTAAATTATATGCATATTATACGATCTGGGCCAGAGAAAATGTCCGTTTACCTTGGGAACGTTATTTTAAGAAAATAAAAAATTGACTCCTAGCGCTAAAAGGTTAACCTCTTTAAAAAAATATTGTCAAAATATTGTCTGTGATAACAATAACAATACTTATTCTGCAGGCGAAAACCTGATCAAATCTAACCCGGAAGTGATTATTATTTTTTTTATCTGTGTTTCCTGGCCCGTCTTTCTTCCATTTAAAGGGGTATCAACCAGATTCCTTTTCCAATGGCTTCCTCAGGCTGTGTCCAGGCTTTAACATAGTTCAGGCTTTTATTTTGAAAAATGAGCGAGATGTTTCAAAAGTAGTCAGCTGTCCTCTGAATGTTTCCTGCGCGAGAGAGAGGGCTCCCCATTTTCATTTTCTCTCCTAAAGAATAGTTATGTCCGTTGAAATATTATTGATTATGTTTGTTAAAAACAACCTGAGATTGATTATAAAAAACATTTGACATGTTTCTACGACCATTACGGATACTTTTTGGAATTTGACGACTGGAACAAGGCTTGGTTCTCTCAACATAATTTTTTGTGAAAAAGTAATATTTATCGAACAAAAAATAACATTTGTTGTGTAACTGGGAGTCTCGTCCGAAGATTAAAGGTAAGCGATTCATTTTATTGCTTTTCTGACTTCGTGACCAAGCTAATTTGGGCTAGCTGTTGTAGCATTGAAAGCTACAATCAACAAAGCTTAAATTTCTTTCGCTGTAAAGCATATTTTAAAAATCTGACACGATAGGTGGATTAATAACAAGCTAAACTGTGTTTTGGTATATTTCACTTGTGATTGCATGATTATAAATATTTTAATAATAATATTATTTATAATAATATTTATGCATTTGGCGCCCTGCAATTCTAGCGGTTGTTTAGGAAAGTGATTCCGTAAAAGGATCCGTAGCGCAGAGAAGTTAACAAGAAGATAAGCTTTATTTTGATGTCTTACACTTATATTTTTGTGAAGATTGAATATTGATATTTCTGTAGTTTGAATTTGGCGCGCTACAATTTCAGTTTCAGCACCACTTAAGTGTAAAGGACCACCCAGTTTATAATGCAGGTTTCAGCACCACTTAAGTGTAAAGAAGAACCAGATAATCTGAATGTCAAGGTTTCTCATATTCTCACCTGTCAACAGTCATCCAGCTCTCTGGTGATTCTCCTTCAGAGTTGGTACACTTGTAGAGTCCTTCATCTGACTTGGATACTGCAGGATGGTCATCTCTCTGTAGTCTCATCCTGATGAGGGATCCATCTTTGTAGAAATCAGCTGTGAGGTTAGAGGGAGTCCCTGATATCTGCAGCGCAGAGTCACAGAATCTCCCCCAGTCACAGGAAGGGCAGGACTCTCCAGGATCACAGCTCCAGCTGTATATAATATATAAACATCATATATAAACAGGTCTCTCCAGGATCACAGCACCAGCTGTATATAATATATAAACATCATATATAAACAGGCTCTCCAGGATCACAGCTCCATCTGTATATAATATATAAACAGGTCTCTCCAGGATCACAGCTCCAGCTGTATATAATATATAAACATCATATATAAAACATAACATCAGCTGTCTGAAACCAGATGAACCACTAAACACTATAATGTTAGTAGATGGTGTTTGTGACATACCATGTACTGTGATGTTGACAGCATTGCTGTGTTCTCCAGACCCAGACTCACACCAGTACACCCACTGTAATGATGGTATTAGTGACACGATGCATGAAGACCCTTGTTGTTTTCCCCAGTCAGTATTACACTCTGAAAGGATTCCTCTCTCTGTGTTCCTCACCACTCTCCATCCAGTAGAGTTCCCCTGAACCTCACAGCTCAGAGAGACAGATTCATATTCAAAGAACTGAGATCTGTCAGGACTGACACTCAGAGAGTCAGGAAGAGAGAGATCGAGAGAGAGGAAGAGGGAGAGACAAGGTCATGAAGATGAGCTTTTGACTATTTTAGCAAAGAAATAAATGTTTTCATACCCGTGGAAGACGGTCTGATATACCACTGCTTCCAGCCAATAAGCATTCAGGCTGGAACCCCCCCAGTTTATAATGCAGGTTTTGGCACCACTTAACAGTGTAAAGAACCACCCAGTTTATAATGCAGGTTTCAGCACCACTTAACAGCCAGCTGGAGGAGAGGTCCAGCCAGCTGGAGGAGAGGGTCAGCCAGCGGATGAGCAGGGTCAGGCCAGCTGGATGAGAGGGTGAGGGGGATGGTGTGTGATAGAGAACAACCCACTAGAGAGGTGGCCACCCGCAGAGAAGCCATCAGAACAGCCCACCTCAGCCCCGACAAAAGTCTGGACACCATAGCAGAAGTCCACCTCTGACCATAGCGTCAAAATCAGATACATGAAGAACCCAAAGCCCAGGGATCTCACCCCTGTCAGCCACCCTGACAGCCCTCCTAACGAACCCCCCACACCCCACTGAGGACATACACAAGACACAGATTGTACCCTTTATGGACTCAAATGGGAAATATGAAAATAAAACTTTCCCCAAACATAGTGTGTCTGAACTCTGGTGTCCAAACACCCAGTGCGCCCTAGACCTTCTTCTGAGGACCAACTAGGTTCACGCCAGCTACATAATAATAATAATAATAATAATAATAATAATAATAATACACAGGCACAAATTACCTGAGGGCCCAGCAGGAAAGGGTGGCCACAGCGACTCAAGGGAGTGATTGAAAAAGCTTCTTCCACTTTCCCCAAGTGGTTATCTCCACCCTGCTACCACGAAAAGACTTCCACCCCATACAGCAGGTAAACACAAGTATTTCCTGTGACTGTGCCTCAAACCCAAATGTTTTCCTGGCCCACCACTTCACCTGGACTTGAACAGCCTCTATGACCAGGTCACCTATACAAGGCAGCAGTGCCACCTTCGCCCCGGACTCTAAAGGACATCGCTCTCAAACGCAGTCCCAAACACTTCACACATGAGCAACAGATCAATAGACACCCCGCCCAGACCTGCGAGACCCCCCCTGGACCTACACATAGAGGACCCAAGCCGAGAGGACCTACATCCAGACCAACAACACCACACCAATCACACCCCCCCTAGCAACCATGCCCACACCCCATTTAGGCCCCCTCAGATCAGACATATGCCCCTCCTGCCCACCACTACCATAAAGAGCCTCAACATGGAAGTCACACATACAGTTGAAGTCTAGAGTTTACATACACTAGGTTGGAGTCATTAAAACTAGTTTTTCAACCTCTCCACAAATTTCTATAGTTTTGGCAAGTCAGTAGGACATCTGCTTTGCTGCATGACAAATTCATTTTTCCATCAATTGTTTACAGACAGATATTTCACTTATAATTAACGGTATCAACAATTCCAGTGGGTCAGAAGTTTACATACACTAAGTTGACTGTGCTTTAAACAGCTTGGAAAAATCAAGAAAATTGGTCATGGCTTTAGAGGATTCTGATAGGCTAATTGACATAATTTGAGTCAATTGGAGGTTACCTGTGATGTATTTCAAGGCCAACGCCTTGTAGACCTGTTACGTCCGTCGATGAATGAGACCAAAGCGCAGCGTGGAAAGTGTTCATGATTTTTAAACTGAACTCCAAACAAAACAACAAACACAAAACCGAACATAACGTTCTGCTAGACAGCAACTATGCAAAACAAGATCCCACAATCTAAGTGGGAAAAAGGGCTGCCTAAGTATGATCCCCAATCAGAGACAACGATAGACAGCTGCCTCTGATTGGGAACCATACCCGGCCAACAAAGAAATAGAAAAACTAGAATGCCCACCCAAAATCACACCCTGACCTAACCAAATAGAGAATAAAAAGGCTCTAAGGTCAGGGTGTGACAAGACCTCCACAAGTCTGGTTCATCCTTGGGAGGCAATTCCAAACGCCTGAAGGTACCACGTTCATCTGTACAAACAATAGTATCGCAAGTAAAACACCATGGGACCACGCAGCCGTCAAGCCGCTCAGGAAGGAGACGCGTTCTGTCTCCTAGAGATGAACGTACTTTGGTACGAAAGTGCAAATCAACTCCAGGAACAGCCAAGCAAAGGACCTTGTGAAGATGCTGGAGGAAACGGGTACAAAAGTATCTATATCCACAGTAAAACGTGTCCATATTGACATAACCTGAAAGGCCGCTCAGCAAAGAAGAAGCCACTGCTCCAAACCACAAAAAAAGCCAGACTACTGTTTGCAACTGCCATGGGGACAAAGATTGTACTTTTTGGAGAAATGTCCTCTGGCTCTGATGAAACAAAATAAACTGTTTGGCCATAATGACCATCGTTATGTTTGGAGGAAAAAGGTGGAGGCTTGCAAGCTGAAGAACACCATCCCAACCGTAAGCACGGGGGTGGCAGCATCATGTTGTAGTGGTGCTTTGCTGCAGGAGGGACTGGTGCTCTTCAAAGATGGCATCATGAGGCAGGAAAATTGTGGATATTTTGAAGCAACTCTCAAGACATCAGTCAGAAGTTAAAGCTATGTCGCAAATGGGTCTTCCAAATGGACAATGACCCCAAGCATACTTCCAAGTTGTTGCAAAATGGCTTAAGGACAACAAAGTCAAGGTATTGGAGTGGCCATCACAAAGCCCTGACTCAAACCTAATAAGAAAATTTGCTGGCAGAACTGAAAAAGCGTGTGTGAGCAAGAGGCCTTCAAAACTGACTCAGTTACACCAGCTCTGTCAGGAGGAATGGGACAAAAATTCACCCAACTTATTTGGGAAGCTTGATGAGGCTACCCGAANCTAATGGACAGTATATGGGTCATTCCTAGTTATATCCTGATCTTTCTTATATTCAGAAAGTATTCAGACCCCTTGACTTCTTCCACATTTTCTTACGTTACAGCTTCGTTCTAAAAGTATTAAATCGTTTTTTTCCATCATCAATTTACACACAATACCATTCACAAAACAGGTTTTTTTAAATATTGTTTGTATACAATTTTTTTTTAAGTGTTTAACAATGAGACATCAAGGACCAGTCAGAGATCAAGGACCAGTCAGACATCAAGGACCAGTCAGAGATCAAGGTTAAACTCACCTTTAGTACATTTTCTCCACATGTAGACACCAGCTAAAGATGCAAGAACTGCAACAGCTACAGCTATTGATAGACCAACAATCAACACTATGTATGATTTAGGAAACAGGTCATCTGAAACAGAGAAGTCATGTCAAACCATTACAACAGCACCTACATATATACTGTATAGGAAGTAAAGCATAATTTATAAATACTACTGAACACAGACCAATAAGGTCATCATCCTAGGAAACCGTCCTCCACTAACTAGTCTAACTAACAAGAGGTCTCAGGTGTTTGGGTTAACCAATGAAGACCTCACCAGGGACATGAATCTCTGTCTCCTTCAGGTGGTTGATCTCCTGCTGTTGAACTCTACAGGTGAACCTGTTGGTGTCAGTCTTGTTCACGGAGACATGTCGTCTCACAGTGTAGAGGTCCTCATCCCTGTGTTTCTCTGGTCCATCAGCAGGGAGGATGGTTCCAGAACTGTCCAGCCACTCCATTTCAGGTTCAGGAAACCAGCCTCCAGACTCACACTTCAGGGCCACCCCCCAGCCTTTAGTTCCATCAATAGATATCACTGGCTGAGATATAGCACCTACAGATACAAGATAACAGAGATCACTGGCTGAGATACAGCACCTACAGATACAAGATAAAACAGAGATCACTGGCTGAGATACGGCACCTACAGATACAAGATAAAACAGAGATCACTGGCTGAGATACAGCACCTACACAGATACAAGATAAAACAGATAGAATTTCCTTTCTTTTCCATAAAATGTCCAATGTCTGTATGTAGGTATAAAAAAGTCAGCGTAATGTGGTGTCATGACTTTCCCAGAGTTGGGCCGGTTTATGACTCTGCAGAAATGGAAATAAAATAATCCCTTTGTTACAACAGAGAGAGACTTTGTTTTTTCAAACATCAAAAGATTGGACATTGGGACATTAATTTTCAAATGCAAACGTCTGAAATGGTTGGTGGGGACCCAAACAATAATTATGTCATATAATTTGTTGTTTTGTGATATCATTAAGGACGGTATAACTAAAGAACTGTAACTCTACAAATGTATACGTCCCAGTTATCAGATTTACATCTAAATGTTGAGGAACTTATATGATTAAATATGAAACTATTTGTATATTATTTAACTATATTTGTGAGAAGATTAAATGTGATTTTAGCCTTCTAAATGAGATAATTGCGTTTCATATAAACTTTGCCAAGTCAGTAACCACACCCACATGAGCACAGACATTGTGGCAACTTGATGGAACGCCCCCTTTTTACCCAAGTGGGAAATTTCCATTCGACAAATGGTTTAAAACTATAAGACCAGAAAATGGCAAGACTCTCAAACTCTCTACACAAAAATAAAAAACTGACTAGACCGTAACATTCCTAGTCTGCAGCTGTAACGGAGTCTAGGAAACTCGACCGAAGACGGGAGGAGAACAAACTCTCACCATGTGACATTTCAAACTCTGAAGACAACCAGAGACTTATAACCACGACGATCAAGGACAGCTACATGTAAACTTGTACATTGCAATTTTTGTCGAATGATCGGTCGTTCATGTGCAAAGTTTACAAACGTCCCGATAGTTGAATTCCTTTGTCTCTCCCTTTCCCTTTTTACTTCTCTTTTGAATCTGCCATTTTGTGTAACAAGTCATCATATCGGTTTAGTCCACTAGGGACCTTTCATTGCATTGTGTTAGTAACCAATAACTATACCATGTGTGTGTTTATGTATTTCTATGTGAATATTTAGTTATGTAGTAAATAAATAATTAAGCCAATTTGTATATCGCTGATTCATCATTTATGGGTTCGTGCAGATATCCAATACTTTTGCGACGTTCAGAATGAGACTGATATACCAATTAATTAAGAACTGATTGATGACGGGTATAATATCGATATTCTGATATTCTTGAGTTAATTCAGGAAACGGTAACTCGTTAAATAAACTTTTCCCGTGGTGCCCCAGGTTACTAATGAGTTAATTGTTGCATCATTAATTTAATCATATAATAATTAAACGTTAGGTTCGATTTGATAAAATAGCACGTCATCACATTAATAGTCACGTCATGTACCATATCCTGTTGTTGACAATGGTATTGTCACAGAGAAACTGTTCTCTGATCCCATGTACCATCTCCTGTTATTGATCAAGGCACTTAACCCCCATGAAGTAGAATACCTGTTAGGCAACTATAAACACATAAACTATAAACACATGTGGTCAACCCAATTACAAGATTATGTTATAATACATTTATTGCATCAAATGGTTGTTTTATGCAACAGAATAGTATTTTTTAGAAGACTCATCTGTGTGTGTGGACTGAAAATGGGCCTCTGGGAGATTTAACACTGACAGTGAATTTACGATGGATTGGTGATGAAGACAACATTCCATAGTTAATGTTTCTGTTCTATATGGTACCAGGGAGAGATGACTCCAGGGCCAGATTGGTCTCTACAAAAAGAGTACTGTTTTTACAGCAGATATGGTCTGCTCTGAATTATTAGTAACTTTCATACAAATCTTAACCTTGTGACCATTCCATACATCTGTTGTTTGTCATGTAGACTGAAGGGGGTGTATCTTGGCTATAAAAGAGCTTTGTATCTTTGTCTCGGGGCTCTCAACGAATCATCTGAGGGTGATTCGTCAACCAGCCATCATTATCATAGAGAACTCAATCCATTCACTTTATACGTGTTGTATTGACCTGCTCCCTTATGAATAAGTGTATAAAGATTTAGTTTAAGTATGACTCTGACCTGTGTGATGATCATTTGATAGTAAAGAAATTAACCACCACAAGAGATACTGGGTGTGCAGGCTTTTGATTGCCCTGCTCAAACACATCAGAGACAGTTTATCAAGGTCCGGTTGAGCAGCTCATTTCTAAAATGTGGTTTGTTAGAGGAGGACTGGAATAAAAGCCTGTACACCCATTCTGTCTCCTGGAGGATGGCCGCCCACCCATTCTGTCTCCTGGAGGATGGCCGCCCACCCGTTCTCTCTCCTGGAGGATGGCCGCCCACCCAGAATGGGTGTACAGGCTTTTGAAAAGCCAACTGAAAATTATTCATGATTATTATTTGACCATGCTTGTCACTTATGAACATTTTTGAACATCTTGGCATAGTTCTGTTATAATCTCCACCCGGCACAGCCAGAAGAGGACTGGCCTACCCCTCATATGCCGGTTCCTCTCTAGGTTTCTTCCAGTTGTTTGGCCTCTAGGGCAGTTTTCTAGAACGTGGCTTAACCGCATTACTACGTTTGGGGGTTTAGGCTGGGTGTCTGTAAGTATTCGAGATTTAGCTGATGTCGAAGGGCTATATAAATAAATGATTGATTATTCTTGGAGGTATGGCCGCCCACCATCTGTCTCTGAGGATGGCGCCAATGCCGTCATTTTCTGGCATGGACGGAGATTGGCCGACTACACGTTCTCTCTGGGATCGCTACTTGGAGGATGCCGCCACCGATTCTTCTCCTGGAGAGTGGCGCACCATTTCGTCTCTGGAGATGCGCCCACCATTCCTGTCTCTGGTAGGAAGGGCGCCCACCTATTCTGTTCTTGAGGATGGTCCGCCCACCCATTTGTCTCCTGGAGGTGCCGCCACCATGTCTGTCTCCTTGGAGGGAGCCGCCACCCATTCTGTCTCCTGGAAGAGGCCACCATTCTGTTCCTGGATGGCCGCCACCCATTCTTCTCTCCTGAGAGGCGCCACCATGTTGTCTCCGGCGATGCGCCACCCATTCTCTCTCCTGGATAGATTGGTTGAAACCACCGTTGATGTAAAAATTCAACATTACAACAATTACGTTTTTATGCTTTGAAATAATTATCTTAGTTCATATATCGAAGACCAAATGACTATGGTGGCTACACATTGTTTTATTCACCTATAGAAATGTCCTAAATCATGTTCTTCATGAAATGTACCTTTTCTAGTTTAGTCATATTTATCTTAGCTACCTAAGAAGTGTTCACTACCTAAGGAGTGTTCACTACCTWAGAAGTGTTTACTTTGCAGGCTGACTAGCATCTATTGAGTTGCAATGTCCCACACATTGGATGGCCAAATCATCTGGAAGTGTCTACAAAACAAGTTTTGAAGAATCACATGATTCAATTCAATGCAATTGAACCGCATACCATCTAATACAATGGTGAAGTGAATCGATCATTTCGTCAAAAATAATAGTTTAAATGAATCATATGAACCGTTCATGAGTGTCGGTGATACGTTTTTTGGGACATGACGAAAACATTGATACATTCTAATAAAAGCTAAACTGTTAACCAGAGGGTAAAATATATGTTTTGAATTGGCTACCTATACCAAAGAAAAATATAAACTCAACATGTAACGTGTTGGTCCCATGTTTCATGAGCTGAAATAAAAGATCCCAGAAATGTTCCATTCGTGCAAAAAGCGTATTTCTCTCAAATGTTGTGCACAAATTTGTTTACATCCCTGTTAGTGAGCATTTCTCCTTTGCCAAGATAATCTGACAGGTGTGACAGGTGCGGCATATCAAGATTAAACAGCATGATCATTACACAGGTGCACCTTATGCTGGAGACAATAAAAGGCCACTCTAAAATGTGCAGTTTTGTCACAACACAATGCCAGAGATGTCTCATTTTGAGGGAGATTGCAATCGGCATGCTGACTGCAGGAATGTCCACCAGAGCTGTTGTCAGAGAATTGAATGTTAATTTCTCTACCATATGCCGCCTCGAATGTCGTTATAGAGAATTTAGCAGTATGTCGGCTTCACAACCGCAGACCGTGACCTCCACATCCGGCTTCTTTACCTGCAGGGTTGTCTGGGACGAGCCACCCGGACAGCTGATGAAACTGAGGAGTATTTCTGTCTGTAAAAAAGCCCTTTGTGGGGAAAAACTCATTCTGATTGGCTGCTCCCCTGTGATGCGTGGAAAGACAGAGGAGTCATTTCCATCCTGGCTGATACAGTGCATTCGGAAAGTATTCAGACCCCTTGACTTTTTCCACATTTTGTTACGTTACAACCTTATTCTAAAATGGATTAAATAAAAATGTTTCCTCATAAATCTACACACAATACCCCACAATGACAAAGCGAAAACAGTTTTAAAACACATACATTTATATAAGTATTCAGACCCATTGCTATGAGACTCGAAAGCTCAGGTACATCCTGTTTCCATTGATCATCCTTGCGATTTATCTACAAGTTGATTTGGAGTCCACCTGTGGTAAATTAAATAAATAAATTCAATTGATTGGACATGATTTGGAAAGGCCCCATAGGTGACAGTGAATGTTAGAGCAAAAACCAAGCCATGAGGTCGAAGGAATTGTCTGTAGTGCTCCGAGACAGGATTGTGTCGAGGGTAAGGGTACCAAAATATTTCTGCTGTATTGAAAGTCCCCAAGAACACAGTGGCCTCCAGCATTCTTAAAATGGAAGAAGTGTGGAACCATCAAGACTCTTCCTAGAGCTGGCCGCCCGGCCAAACTGAGCAATCGGGGGAGAAGGGCCATGGTCAGGGAGGTGACTAAGAACCCGATAGTCACTCTGACAGAGCTCTAAAGATCCTCTGTAGAGATGGTAGTACCTTCCAGAAGGACAACCATCTCTGCAGCACTCCACCAATCAGGCCTTTATGGTAGACTGGCCAGACGGAAGTCACTCCTCAGTAAAAGGCACATGACAACCTGCTTGGCGTTTGCCAAAAGGCACCTAAAGACTATCAGACCATGATAAATAAGATTATCTGGTCTGATGAAACCAAGTTTGAACTCTTAGGCCTGTATGACAAGTGTCACGTCTGGAGGAAACCTAGCACCACCATGATGTGTTGGTTACCAATCTAACAGCAGCATGGTAGAGTGTCTAGTGTTGGTTACCAATCTAAGAGCAGCATGGTAGAGTATCTAGTGTTGGTTACCAATCTAACAGCAGCATGGTAGAGTGTCTAGTGTTGGTTACCAATCTAACAGCAGCATGGTAGTTCCAAATCCCCATATTTTTTGGGGGTAAATATATATATCCCTACACGCATGCATACATATACAACATATATACATAAACACCATACCTATATAGACATACAATACTTTTTTAAGAATAATACTTTATTATTATTCCCGCACCCTACCACCGGATCCCTCCAATTGGAGTAAAACTAATAAACACTTCTGCTTTTACCTTCAATTTATACATCTTATACGCCATCTTACAGACAACAGTCCACTTTACAATAGTTCTCTCTCATTTGTTCTTAGTCCTTCCTCTATTTCTGTTGTCCCAATCCAATTTATTTCCAACTTGTAACTGTGCTATTTCACAAAAAGCATCCGCACCTATACACATTTCACAGATCCCGCATGCCCTACATTGTTTATCTGTTATTAAAGGAGAGGAGAGGAGAAGGGAGGAGAGAAGAGAAAAAGGGGGGAAAAAAAAAGGAGAGGAAAAAGCGAGAAGGAGAAAAGAAGAGAAAAGTAGAGAAGGGGAGGAGTAAAGGGA
>NW_019943682.1:245546-252993 GCF_002910315.2 Salvelinus sp. IW2-2015 | reverse complement strand
GTGCCATGAATGGCCTACATCGAAACTTTCCAACTATTTTGCAATTTATATGGCAAGCTGTCAGTTTTTGCGTCCTTAAATTGAAATTGGTATTATGTTTTATTTATCACCTTTCTTTTAACCATTTATGTTCTTTAATACAGGGCCGAATACAAGTTCCTTACTTTTTTCTCCTTCTACTTGCTCTTCCATTTTGTGGTAATGCTGCAAATTAATTGGTTGTAACTTATTGTTAGGCAACATTTCCATATGTCTGGTTAGCTCATGGTACCATAACTCCACCAGTCTCCTAGTTTGATTCATTCACAAAAATTATAGCCTTTTTTAAAAATTTCTCAATAAATACGTTTATTTATCAATTGACTATATCTTGAATTTAAACCACAATAAGTTTTTGTACTACTTTTTCCGTTCCTTCAGGTGGAATAAACTTGAAATTGCACATTTCTAAGCCTGTTTAAAAAATAGGATTTTGGAGATTATTCCTTTTCAAACAAATCCGCAAATGTGATTCAGGTGTAATCTTGATATAAGGAAAAGGCCTCTTCTTGAAACTAGATGGACATTGTACCAATCTGTACTATGAGCCATTTGATTTAAGTATAACTTTTGTATAACTGATGCCTATTAGGATGTTACATGCTTTAAAATTTAATTATTTTCTGCCCTCGAAATTCATATCGTGTATATAATACCTTTATAATTTATCTGGACTTGCCGTTCCAAATAAATTTAATATTTTTTGTTCAAATATTAAAAAGCAGTGGCACAGTTAGGCAAAACCAAAGCAAATATGTAAACTCTGATATACTAAAGGTTATCATACAGGGTTGATTTTTCCACAAATGACAAGGTTTTTCTTTCCATGGGTAGCAAATTCTATTATTCATATTTGTGCTTACTTTCTATAAATAATGGTATTGAGTGAGATCATGCTTTCTTTTGGGATTGTTGCCGATTATGTCCCATCTCCGTGCAGACATTTATTAATTTGTAAACTAATGGCAATAATTAATGTGTATTTTTTCGTATCCAATACGTAATATGATACATTTATCATAATTTGGTCTTTATTAGAGAGTAATAGCAAAGGTATCTAGATCCTCTATGAGCCTGAGAGACTCTAGTTGTGGTTTTAAAAGAAAACATCAATCATCAGCGTTACAATGACACCTAGTTTTTTAATCCCGGATTTATAATCCTTTATATGAAATGTTTGATCTAATTTTAACAGCTAAAACCATATTTCGAATGGCCTAATAAATAGTAAAAATATGCCGATAGTGACAAACCTTGTTTTCCCCTCTAGATAGTTTAAAGAACTTTCTGAGATGTAGCCATTATTTACTATTTTACACCTAGGTTACTATAATAATTTTTAAACCCATTTATAGAGATTCCCAAATTGCATATCTAGGCAATTTATATATAAACTCCATCGTCTTATACAAAAGCCTTTTACAAAATCAGCTATGAAACCAGGCCTGGTGTCCCGAGGTATTTCATAGTGTTTTTTGTTTCCCAGTACTATGACTATTTAATCTCCAATGTCATCGCAACATCTAAAACGCTATTAGGAATGAAATTAATATATGACAAACTGTTTTATTCTATGCCGCAAGCAGTTGCTAGGATTTTTGATCACAACACTAAGTGTAAGAGGATCTCAATTTTTAGTTGACTGGATCTTTTATATACACTTTGGGTCCTGTTTCAGTATAACGATAAGACCTTCTTGTTGTCGGGTTCGATAATCTACCATTTATTATAGGATGGTGAAACACAAGCTAATAATTGTCCTTTGAGTATATCAAGAAAAGTTTTGTATACATCCACTGGCTTGCCATCCACCTGGAGTTTTCCATCTTTAAAG
Source organism: Salvelinus sp. IW2-2015 (assembly GCF_002910315.2). NCBI lineage: Eukaryota > Metazoa > Chordata > Actinopteri > Salmoniformes > Salmonidae > Salvelinus > Salvelinus sp. IW2-2015. The sequence goes on along the minus strand of NW_019943682.1, from coordinate 251,120 downwards.
GCCCCGTATGACATCAAGCATTTCCTCCTCTGTAATTTGGCCTTTCACTATGAGTCTTCTTACAGATGTTATTTGTAATTTATTACTTAGGAAAAAATCATACAATTAGTTTCAGTTAGTGGAGATGGAGATCCTGCACAATGAACAACATATTTTAAAGTAGCTTTCTTCTCTTCAAAATATATTTTGGTGAATACATCGTAGTCATCATTTAACATCTGGTGAATACATTTCTTTTTGGTAGCCATTATCTACTATTGAAGATTGAAAAGAATTGGTAGCCGTTTTTCCCCATATTCTCATCCAGTTCCGCCTTATTTTATATGCTTATTACACTGATCTTCTTGAATAAGTACGTCCATTGTCTTTTTGTCTTTCCTCTACTTATCTCTGGCCGCTATAGTACCGATTTATTGCCTATCCTAACTGTACTGTTAGTCCTTCAAATTTCCTTTGTTAATATGATCTGATTGATCTAAATGCTTTCTTTTTATATGATGAGTACTGAATTGCAATGGCCTCTAAGGCACCACTTAAAAGTTCCCAACAATAAGGGGATCTGCTGTACTATTTATGTCTGAAAAGTCAGTTATAAGCAATTTTCTCTCCTAGTTCAAACAATTTATCATTAGTAGACTTTGTTAAATTCTCCAATATCCTGCCCCACGTGGAAATTCTGTAGAGAAATATATATGCCAATATGTGATATCCAACCGCATTCTTCCACCTATCCAACCTTTTTTAAACTTTTGCTCAGAGAGAAATGTTCAAGAAGTAGTCAACGACTAGCTTGTGCACCTCGCCATGTATATCTCATAATCAGGTAATTTTAAGTCTCCATATATCCACTAATTCCAATATATCCATGACATTCATGGATTTCCTAAGTGCGCTGAGTATAGTTTGTAGTTGATTTCCTTTCCGGTTCTATAAGGTATTTTACAGACGTATAAATCTTCCGCTATAATATAGAGTCTAGTGTTGCTTGTAGAGTTGATTAAATTCTTATTAATATTTTCAAGAAGCTTGGATCTCACTTATTCACGACGCGGTATAGGTTAACTAAGCCTATTTTATCTGTCCAATAACATATTTAAAATAATCATCATACCTTGGGATTGCTTTGGCAATTCACCATCTTGGATCAAAATTATTGTTAAATTAAGACATCAACCCCTTTTTGATCTATCGTTGCCATGGAGAAACTATATTTGCCCCCCCAGTTTTTTTCACAAACTTCATCGAAACTGTTGCAATGGTTTCTGTAACAACCTGTAATTGATAATCTCTTCTCTTTAGCCAGTAATAACTGATCTTTTCTTATTATCTGCTAAGCCATTACAATTTAAACCATGGTATATTATTTCACCATTACCTAGAGACACACCTTTCATTCTTTAATCAGGAATATATTTGTAAACGTATCTATTAAAAGTAAATAATTATTGAGTGGTCTAATATAGTATTTAACCATGATATTTGCATTATATAATAAAGTAACCTCATTGCTCCCTACATATCCACCGCTAAAGCTATCTCGAGATGGCTTGTCATCCCACATGCCCGCCAGACGCACTCGACCCTTAGTCCATAGCCGACCGACTGGATCATTCTTTGAAAAGATGCATTACAGTTGCCATCTTAACCGAATTGAAAGTAATCATTGCCATATGCTTTCCATTGCCCTCACCTCTTTTTGTATATATAGTAATTACGTGGATCATCTCTATTGTCCCTAACATCTTTTACTTCTGCCTTCGCAAAAGTTGTGATACACAACTACACTCACAATACACACTCAGCCCTTACCCACACAACATAAGCGCACTTTCTCCACAATTGCACCATCCCAGAGCCAACACTCACGATGGGTCATGATTTACAAATGTTACTGCAGTGCCAAGCACTGCATGAGGCCTCCAAGACGCGCAAAATATGAGCAAAATTGAGAGAGATTATTTTACATTGTCACATCCTAGATGAGGAGGTCAAATGTAACTTATTCTGAAAACACCCACAATCGCCACCCGTCATGACCATTCCCCAGGCATCTCCATGCAGTCGACTTTGAGTTTGTTCCCCAGGCCAACAATAATTATACCCCTCTCTGAATGTCCAGTGTGACCCACTCCCCCATGGGTCATACTGCATAGTGATTGCCGCACCGCCACTGACCGTGTGGGGCACCCACCGATCCCACCGGCTAGTACGAAGGCGTCAAGTTCTCCATTGCAGCTTGATTTCCCTTGTAGCTTTCATCCTTCTCCTTTAGGGGCTTGGCTTTGCAGACCAACCCTGCCCAGCAGCTCCAGAATCTTGAAGGGGCAGCTGCTCTCTGAGTCTTGACCCATTTAGCTGCATACAAGACCGCTTACAGTAGCATAAAACAGTTGGGATTTCTGCTTAGTATCTGGGCTCAAATTCAGGGTTGGGAGTCTTGGGTATAGCCATGACGGTACCATTAAAATCGGTAATAAATAATTATATCATTATATTTCAAATTAAAATAAATGATTCTCCTATGATAGGACAATAAATAAATAAAGCGTATAATTTCATTATAAAGTATATCCATCATGCTGAACAACATAAAGCCCTCTCATACCCTGCTCACAGCATACATTGTCTCTGGGATCATGCAACCTATTATTACTCACTCATCAACTTTCCAAATCATAACAAACTAAAATAAAATAAACACAAACCATCCATCCACATCACTGCCTTCTGTTTATTATATTTTTTTCACATGTAAAAAGTGCTGTTGTCAATTAGTTATAATGTGAAGATTTATGAAAAGCTATATATTTTTGTTATGTTAAGAACCGGGCTTGAATTGTGTTTATTTTCCTCGCATGAGAATTTATAATTTTAAAATAACCATGCGAGTAGTCTTTGCTGTTCTCTGAACACTGGTTATCAACTATAAGTTTCAACACGAGAAGGTACTCGTTTCGCCTTTTATCTATTTCTTGAAATTGATACAGACTTTGCGCCGTTTGCAATTTTATCGGAAATGATCATTCATGCCAATTTGGTTCCCAGAGTCTTTACCAGCTTTTAACCATTATTATCTTTAAATGAAGCAATTTGCACACAAATTGGGCGTTCTTACCTCTGCCTCTCTGTCCGAAGCGGTGAAATGTTCGTTGATTTTTTCGATATACTCGCTCGAATTGAGCGCTGTAAGGAGGAACTCGTCTAACTATAGATAGGAACCGTCTCCTTCTTGTCTCTTCGGATGAAACCTGTAGTAACCAAAATTCTCTCTCATGATCTATTTGTATTCCAGTAAGCTCCTTCAAAACGTGTGCCTTTTTGAATTCCATTCATTTCGTTTAATCCTCTATTGACTGTCCCTTTTAGCTTGTGTGTTTCCTTCTTCCAAGCTCGCAGCTTTTTCTCATCATCTCTAGGCTTGCCTTACAACTCTTTTATATCCTTCCTAAGTATTCAATATTACCAGTTTATTATTATGATGTTACACGATCGTTTCGACTTTACCATTCCCGGTGCGTAGATATTAAATCTCAGTGTCTGTAAAGAGTCACGTTTACTGTTTGTAATCTTCCTTCTACTCTCCGTATGTTGTTTGTTGCCTGTTTTCGTAATATTGCCGATAAATGTCTTAGTTTTAGAATTTGTTTTGTGTTATTGTCCAATTGAAGTGATCACTCACCGATTATGTGTGCTATATTTTAGTCTATTTAGCAGATAATTCGAATATGTTTATCTTGAGCTGGCTTACTAAATCCCTTCAGCCCTCGCATACCCTTACGTTACTTTACGTATACGTCCAGTGGTTTTTAACAGAACATCGAAGGCTCTCATAGCCAGTCCTGTTGTCGCCCTGCGGCGTGCCAATGACTTAGGTGAACTTTTTTAGAATTGTAGTTTCCATTCAATTAACAGTCCAAAATCACAATTACACAATTTCACAACGATCATCTCCTCATTCATCTTTATACACTTAATGTCGGCCTCATAACTAGACTGATATGTAAACAGTTTTGGATGGTAACCAACACATCAGACACTTACTACCTGCTGTGTTAGATTGGAACCAACACTAGACACTCTACCATGCTGCTGTTAGATTGGTAACCAACACTAGACACTCTACCATGCTGCTGTTAGATGGTAACCAACACTAGAACTCTTCATGCTGCTGTTAGATTGGTAACCAACACTAGACACTTACCATGCTGCTGTTAGATGGTAACCAACACTAGACACTCTAACTGCTGCTGTTAGATTGGTAACCAACACTAGACACTCTACCATGCTGCTGTTAGATTGGTAACCAACACTAAACACTCTACTCCATGCTGCTGTTAGATTGGTAACCAACACCTGACACTCTACCATGCTGCTGTTTAATTGTAACCAACACTAAATCTATGATGCAGACAATTACATTGGAAACAACATTCTTTCCGCAATATTAAGCTGATCCACCCCCCAAAAAAAAAAAAAAAAAATTTAAAAAAAACCCACCTGGGTTTTCTATCACCAGACTTTCCAATTCCAATTTCCAAAACCAATTGTTTTTCTCAATTACGAGAGGACTAAGGTTGAGACCAGTTTACCTCGATAACGAGAGGTTTGAGACGATTGAGTAGATGGCTGAATCTTTTAACTTCTTATGGCTGCAGGGGCAGTATTGAGTAGCTTGGATGAAAGGTGCACAGAGGTGCCGAGTGTAAACGGCCTGCTAGTTACAAATATATGCATATTATTATTAGTATTGGATAGAAAACACTCTGAAGTTTCTAAAACTGAGGCTGGTCGATTTTCAACCAAGATCCCATTGAATTCACAGCGAGATATGGATGAGTTTGCACTTCCTACGGCTTCCACTAGATGTCAACACTCTGTAAAATCTTGTATGATGCCTCTACTGTGAAGGGGGGCCGAAGGTCTGCCATGACCTGACCATTCTTTGACCATGCGCGTTCACATGAGGGAGCTCTGTTCCATCGCTCATCTGAAGTCAATGTAATTCTCCGGTTGGAACGTTATTCAAGATTTATGTTAAAAATATTCTAAAGATTGATTCAATACATCGTTTGACATGTTTCTACGGACTGTTACGGAACTTTTTGACATTTCGTCTGCTTTTAGTGAACGCGCTTCCTGGCGTTGGATTTGTTTACCAAACATAGCTAAAATAGCTATTTGGACATAAATGATGGACATTACCAAACAAAATGAACATTTCTTCTGGAAGTGGGAGTCCTGGGAGTGCATTCCGACGAAGATCATCACAGGTAAGTGAAGATTTATAATGCTTTTTATGAGTTTTGTTGACTGCACAATTTGGCGGGTAACTGTATGGCTTCCTTTTGTGGCTGAACACTGTTCCCAGATAATTGAATATTGTGCTTTTGCCGTAAAGATTTTTGAAATCTGACACAGCGGTTGCATTAAGAACAAGTGTATCTTTAATTCTATGTAAAACATGTATCTTTTATCAAAGTTTATGATGAGTATTTCTGTTATTTGACGTGGTTCTCTGTAGTTTCTCTGGATATTTTGGAGGCATTTCTGAACATGGCACCAATGTAAACGGAG
>NW_019943682.1:219645-244316 GCF_002910315.2 Salvelinus sp. IW2-2015 | reverse complement strand
TAGCCGTCAATTGTAGGCTGATAGATTCATGTATGCTGTGTGTGAGATAGAACCCTATGCAACTAGAGTCTCCCAGCTGCACATCATAGTAGGAGAATCTAGATACCTGGTATTGCTATATCTTCACTCTGGATTAAAGAACCAAAGTAGATATATAGGGATGTACCATATTACGATGGATCACTTAAAAAAATACACATTTGTATCTAGTTGCCATGTAGTTTACCAATTTTAAACTGGTTGAGTATACCCAGTCTGACGGAGATGTGACATACTCGGTATTACAAGAAAGAGAAAGCCCAGAAAGTGGAACCTCAAGGCAATTATCTCGATTCCACTTAGATACAGGTTGTAGTTGCTATTAAGAAAGTAGCAAAAATAGATAAGATCCTTGTCTGCCCATGTGAAAGGAAAAATACCTGTCTATTGTGCGAAAAATTCGAACCCTGATTAACTCTGTGGTAGGGATACATACATCACAGGTTTACTTCTATTGACTGGATGGTTGTATGTTGGCGCTACACCTAGTGACCTTGCTTTTTAAACATTATGTAGTGAACAAAAAATATTTCCAAGTTTATTTGTCAAACAAGGCACGCCAGATAAAAAATGATATTAAAAGGGCCTATTATATAATAACGTAAAATTATGCGAATCGGAGAGTGACGGAAAGGAGGAAGATAAGTTATTAAATATTAAAGCACTGTAGACTCCATGCTCAGCGTGAAAAGCCATCAGTTATGACATAAAGGTAATACCAGTAGGAGTGGCTGCTTATACTTAAATCCATACTACTGGCCGTGTTGCATCTAGTAAATTGGTACGAATGTCTCATCCTATATCAGTAAAACCCCTTATCCTCCTAGGGTGGATTGCGAGAGATTGTACACCTGCCTCACTTGTTCGGGATTGTTGGTAATGTAAGAAGGAGTGAGCGTATGAATTACTCAAGCTCTGCTGAAGTTAATAACAGATTAAGGTCCTGTGTGCATTTTGTTAAACTACAGCGTAGACGGCTTGTAGAAAATGAACTTGCGTAGATTGGATCAGTGCGGCTCAGGCGTGGACAATTTCAGTTTAGATCCACTGAAAGGACGGAACAAATAGTACAAACAAAATATTTGTGTTAAATTCAAATATAGTAATGAGGTAAAAATAAAACATGTAGAGGGATTGATAGTTGAAGAAATTTCTTAAAAAAGCTATAATTCTTTCTCGTAGCGAGATGATATCATAAAGAGGAACTGTGGAGTTATGTCACACATGCGAGCTAATCACGAAGCATTGGATGGGAAGATGATGGTGCTGCTACCCAAAATTACAACCAATGTAACTTCGAGCGATTAGCCACCAAAAATCGTGACAAGCGTAGGCAAGTTAGAAGGGGAAAAAAGTAAGGGAACTTGTAATTATACTGTCAGGGTACCGCTGTATTGAGTAAGAGAACAAGAATGTGGTTAAAAAAGTGTGATAAAATAAACTAAACAGCCGGTCGAATGAAGCTAACATATATTCCAAGTTTAGGAGGAGCTCAAGAAACTAGCTGAAGCCTGTGCTCTACATACGTGAAATTGCAAAATGTAGTTGGTGGGAAAATGACGATGTTCTAGAAGGGTACGTCTGCATTCGCATGGCACAGGTCTTTATGATATAGTGTGCAATGTACGCGAGATAAACCAACGTACCAGGTAGGGATGTTCGAAAGATCGTGTCTCTAATTTTTCAATTTAAGTGAATTAGCTAATGTTAACAAAGATTCTTGGTCAACTAAGGTAGAATGTGTAAGGTAGTCATGTATTGTAGGGTATTAGCGAAATCTTCCAGCTGCTGCAGATTCTGTGTATAATGTTGACGGAGGTCAGTATGTCAAGTGTAGAGAAATGCACGTTGCTTGATTCTATGTGAGGTATTGTCCATATGTTAGAGAGCTTTACCGTTTTTGGAATCCCGACAGTCCTTATAGGAAGTGGCTGGAGTGAAGGAATTGTCAGACTCAGCCCATCTGTGTGACCTGAGATACTAAACGCTTATACAGAGATAGAATAGGCGGAATACTGAGGGGTGATTCTGTGCTAATAGCAAAATGCCAATAGTCAATCAATCAATAATATAATAATTAGTGGGGAATACCTTAAGGTCTAGGGAGAGGAAATGTTTATTTTAAAGTATTTTACAATCTTCATAATCTATAGAGCTATGAGAATAGGACCTAGGTCAGTCCGTTATGTGAAGCATCACAGCACAGTTGAAAAATATATGGCAAATAAAAATCCGAAATGGTGATGTTGGAAGATAGATGGGAGGGGTTGAGTGAACTGAAGGGTGGGACTAATAACAAGATTAACAATGTAGGGCATACGGGATCTGTGAAATGTGTATAGGTGCGGATGCTTTTGTGAAATAGCACAGTTACAAGTGGAAATAAAATGGATGGACAACAGAAATAGAGAAGGACTAAGAACAAATGAGAGAGAACTATTGTAAAGTGGACTGTGTCGTTAAGATGGGTATAAGAGTGTATAAATTGAAGGTAAAAGCAGAAGTGTTTATAGTTACTTTCCAATTGGGGATCGGTGTAGGGTGCGGGAATAATAATAAAGGTATATTCTTTAAAAAAAGTATGTATGTCTATATAGGTATGTGTATGTATATATGTGTATATGTATGCATGCGTGTAGGATATATATATTTACCCCAAAAAATATGGGGATTGGAAATGATGCAGACAATTACATTGGAAACAACATTCTTTCCGCAATATAAGCTGATCCACCCCCCAAAAAAAAAAAAAAAAAAAAAAATTTAAAAAAAACCACCTGGGTTTTCTATCCACCAGACTTCCAATTCCAATTCCAAAACCAATTGTTTTTCTCAATTACGAGAGGACTAAGTTGAGACCAGTTTACCTCGATAACGAGAGGTTTGAGACGATGAGTAGATGGCTGAATCTTTTAACTTCTTATGGCTGCAGGGGCAGTATTGAGTAGCTTGGATGAAAGGTGCACAGAGGTGCCGAGTGTAAACGGCCTGCTAGTTAAATATATGCATATTATTATTAGTATTGGATAGAAAACACCTCTGAAGTTTCTAAAACTGAGGGCTGGTCGATTTTCAACCAGATCCCATTGAATTCACAGCGAGATATGGATGAGTTTGCATTCCTACGGCTTCCACTAGATGTCAACACCTGTGAAAAATCTTGTATGATGCCTCTACTGTGAAGGGGGGCCGAAGGTCTGCATGACCTGACCATTCTTTGACCATGCGCGTTCACATGAGGGAGCTCTGTTCCATCGCTCATCTGAAGTCAATGTAATTCTCCGGTTGGAACGTTATTCAAGATTTATGTTAAAAAATTTCAAAGATTGATTCAATACATCGTTTGACAGTGTTTCTACGGACTGTTACGGAACTTTTTGACATTTCGTCTGCTTTTAGTGAACGCGCTTCCTGGCGTTGGATTTGTTTACCAAACATAGCTAAAATAGCTATTTGGACATAAATGATGGACATTACCAAACAAAATGAACATTTCTTCTGGAAGTGGGAGTCCTGGGAGTGCATTCCGACGAAGATCATCACAGGTAAGTGAAGATTTATAATGCTTTTTATGAGTTTTGTTGACTGCACAATTTGGCGGTAACTGTATGGTCCTTTTGTGGCTGAACACTGTTCCCAGATAATTGAATATTGTGCTTTTGCCGTAAAGATTTTTGAAATCTGACACAGCGGTTGCATTAAGAACAAGTGTATCTTTAATTCTATGTAAAACATGTATCTTTTATCAAAGTTTATGATGAGTATTTCTGTTATTTGACGTGGTTCTCTGTAGTTTCTCTGGATATTTTGAGAGCATTCTTGAACATGGCACCAATGTTAACGGAGGTTTTTGGATATAAATATGAACTTAATCGAACAAGACATATATGTATTGTGAACATTGAAGTCCTATGAGTGTTCATCTGATGAAGATCATCAAAGGTTAGTGATTAATTTGATCTCTATTTGTGCTTTTTGTGACTCCTCTCTTTGGCTGGAAAAATGGCTGAATTTTTCTGTGAGTTGGTGGTGACCTAACATAATCGTTTCTGGTGCTTTGGCTGAAAAGCCAATTTGAAATCGGACACTTTGGTGGGATTAACAACAAGATTACCTTTAAAATGGTATAAGACACATGTATGTTTGAGGAATTTTAATTATGATATTTCTGTTGTTTGAATTTGGCGCCCTGCACTTTCACTGGCTTTTGTCATATCGATCCCGTTAACTGGATTGCAGCCATATTAACCATACCACGTGGTTAAACTCTTAGACTATCGATACCGACAGAATAAGAACAAGTCTTTGATATTAATTACTAGTCTGCAGCTAGGAATTCGTTATCATTGAACGCGAAGACCGACAACCGCCGAAACATCTACTACTAAAAGTCTTCAGTTAACATCTCTAGGGTAGGGGGCAGCATTCGGAATTTTGGATGAAAGCATGCCCAAATTAAACTGCCTGCTTCTCGGGTCCAGAAGATATGATATGAATATAATTTGTAGATTTGGATAGATAACACTCTAAAGTTTCCGAAACTGTTAAAATAGTGTCTGTGAGTATAACAGAACTGATTTGGCAGGCAAAATCCTGAGAAAAATCCAACCAGGAAGTGGGAATTCTGAGGTTTGTAGTTTTCAAGTGAATGCCTATGGAATATCCAGTGTCTGTGGGGTCAGATTGCTTCCACTAGATGTCAACTGTCTTTAGAAGTTGTTTCAGGCTTCTATTGTGAAAGGGGAGCGAATAAGACCACTCTAAGCAGATGGCTCAGCTGAAAGCCTTTAGTTTAGTCACGCAAGCTCCGTTCCCTTTCCGGTTGAAACATTATTGAATATTTATGATAAAAACACCCTGAGGATTGATTAGAAACATCGTTTGACATCTTTCTACGAACTCTAAAGGGAACTTTTTGACTTTCCGTCTAGACTTTGTGCCCGTGCTTTGTGCATTTGGATTACTGGACTAAACGCGTGAACAAAAAGGAGGTATTTGGACATGTATAACACTTGTAACTTATATTAATGTTTATGAAGAGTATTTCTGTAATTTGATGTGGCTCTCTGCATTTTCACCGGATGTTTGTTTGAGACAATGCATTTCTGAACAAAACACGGCAATTTCAAATGAGGTTTTTGGACATAAAGTTTCACTTTATCGAACAAAAACAAACATTTATTGTCTAACATGAAGTCCTGGGAGTGCCACCAGATGAAGCTCATCAAAGGTAAGTGATTAATTTTAACGCTATTTCTGACTTTTGTGACACCTCTCCTTCTTTGGAAAATGGCTGTATGGTTTTTGTGGCTAGGCGCTGTCCTACCATAATCGCATGGTGTGCTTTCGCCGTAAAGCCTTTTTGAAATCGGACACTGTGGTTGGATTTATTTTTAAAATGGTGTATAATACTTGTATGTTTGAGGAATTTTAATTAAGAGATTTCTGCTGTTTGAATTTAGTGCCCTGCAATTTCACTGTCTGTAGGCCAGGTGTTCCGCTAGCGGAACCCCCTTCCCAGAAAGGTTAAACACTTCCTGCTATTTGAGAAATGACTAGTCAACAACATTAAACACTTCCTGCTATTTGAAAAATGCCTAATCAACAACACTAAACACTTCCTGCTATTTGAGAAATGTCTAATCAACAACATTAAACACATCCTGCTGTTTGAGAAATACCTAATCAACATTAAACACTTCCTAATCTGGTGTGGGATCAGGGCTATAGATGATAGTCACATCTGCATATAGATGGACCTCTGCCTCAGCAATGTTTTCACACAAGGTATTACTTAAATAGTGAACAATAACGGCCCCAGAAGTCATGAACAGAATGGAACCCTGCAGCACTCCAGTATTAACAGAAAGATGGTCAGAAGTCATGATCAGAACCCTGCAGCACTCCAGTATTAACAGAACCCTGCAGCACTCCAGTATTTAACAGAACCCTGCAGCACTCCAGTATTAACAGAACCCTGCCGCACTCCAGTATTAACAGAACCCTGCAGCACTCCAGTATTAACAGAAAGATGGTCAGAAGTCATGAACAGAACCCTGCAGCACTCCAGTATTAACAGAACCCTGCAGCACTCCAGTATTAACAGAACCCTGCAGCACTCCAGTATACAGAAAGATGGTCAGAAGTCATGAACAGAACACTGCAGCAATCCAGTATGAATTAAGGCTAGGGGGCACTATTCACGTCCGGATGAAAGTGTGCCCAGAGTAAACTGCCTGCTACTCAGGCCCAGAAGCTAGGATATGCATATAATTGGTCGGTGTGGATAGAAAATACTCTAAAGTTTCTAAAACGGTTAAAATTAGTGCTGTGAGTAAAACATAACTTATTCGACAGGTGAAACCCTGAGGACAAACCCTCCACAATTTTTTTTATTTTGAGGTCACTCTCTTTCCAATGGGTTTTCTATGTGGATCTAGATTTCTAAAGCACTTGTTGCAGTTCCTATCGCTCCAACTAGATGTCAACAGTCTTTAGAATTGGTTAGTGTTTTCCCTTTGAGAATGAAGAAGTATCCTTTCTGGAAGTCGAGCCAAGTGTCCTGTTGTGGTTGGGGCGACCTCATTTTGTTTTGGTCCGAGGAACACAGTTTATCCCGTCATAAATTGTATCAATTATTTACGTTTAAAAATACCTAAAGTTGGATTCGGGAAAGTTGTTTGAAATGTTTGGATCAAGTTTACATTATTTTGTAGTCATGTTGCGCAAGTTGGAACCGGTGTATTTTTCTCAATCAAACGCGCCAAATAAATTTGGGGATATGACGACAGATTATCGAACAAAGTACCATTGTGGATGTTTAATGGACATATTGGAGTGCCAAACAGAAGAAGATCTTCAAAGGTAAGGCATGAATTATATCGTTATTTCTGACTTTTGTGTCGTGCCTGGCGGGAAAATATATGTTCATGCATTTGTATGCTGGGCGCTGTCCTCAGATAATCGCATGGTTTGCTTTCGCCGTAAAGCCTTTTTGAAATCTGACACTGTGGCTGAATTAACAAGAAGTTCATTGTTTAAACCGATGTATAACACTTGTATGACTTATGAATTATTATTATGAGTATTTCTGTTTTTAATTTTGGCGCGCTGCTATTTCCACTGGGTGTTGTGTGCGCGAAGAAGAAGAAAAGATGGTCAGAAGCACTCCAGTATTAACAGTGTCATCAACCTGTATACATTGTGGATCTAACACTGAGATAATCATTAAACCAGCAACAGCTTTACATGAAATACCTGTTTGCCAACTCTGCATCAATTTTTCACTGTGTCAACACCTTGGACAAATCAATTAACAAAGCAGCACAATGCTGTTGGCTATACAATACCTTCTCTATAGTATGTATCACTATCAGTACATAGTAACTACTGTGAGTCAACAGTAGGTAGTAGGAATATTAGGACACAGACAGTGAGTCAACAGTAGGTAGTAGGAAATTGGGACAAAGCAGTGTGACAGTGTGGGAGGTTTTGATGTGTGAGGAGTGTGTTGTAAAGCGTGTGCGCAGCTGCTGAATACATGATCTATAACAGGGAAGGAGGATGAGGGAGGAAGACCAGCTGAATACATGATCTATAAACAGAGGAAGGAATGATGAGGGAGGAAGACCAGCTGAATACATGATCTATAACAGAGGAAGGAATGATGAGGGAGGAAGACCAGCTGAATACATGATCTATAACAGAGGAAGGAATGATGAGGGAGGAAAGACCAGCTGAATACATGATCTATAACCTGAGGAAGGAATGATGAGGGAGGAAGACCAGCTGAATACATGATCTATAACAGAGGAAGGAATGATGAGGGAGGAAGACATGTTGATATTTTAGCAGCCAATCATTTAGCCAGATTTACCAATACAACCTCTGATCACATCTCCAGTATTCATGACTCACCAACAAAGAGTTGAACGGTGGTTTCCTTCACCTGGCCGGTCAGTGTTGGAATGAAGCACATGTAGCTTCCAGCATCAGAGAGAGTAACTCTGGTCAGCTTTAAGGAGACGTTGCCGTTCTTCAGTTCTTCATGAAACATTGATGTCCTTCCCCTGTAGGATGGAAACTGCTCCACATTGGAGTCTCGACCTTGACGGTAAAGATGGACATTTCTTGTTTTCAGGTACAGTCCTGTCCACTCCACTGTCATGTCCTCAGCACCGACACTGGGTTTTAGGGAACATGGTAGAATGACGTCATCACCAGCTAAGGCAACGACTGGGTCAGCCGAACCAACAACCTCAGACGACTCTGGAGAAAAACAAAATGACAAAATGATCCGGCTGTCAGACCCTGGCCAGCAGTTTTAGTGCTGGCATGCCGGTGTTGTGACAAACCCCCCGCTTCGTGAACACACTCAATTCTTCATTGCTGAGACTTGCTAGTTGAGATTTCTGCTCTTCCGTTGTCAGTATTTCAGTAGCAGAAAGCATGTTTTATTTGTGTCCTTAAAGCTGCGTTTCATGGCGGTTTGATCGCACTTGACGTTATCTCAGTATTGTCGGTCTGTCAAAACAAGATGTTTTTAATTTCTCTAAACTGACTCAATGATTAGGAAAGACTGACTCACTGTCCTGTCGGGCAGTTTTCAGTTTGTTTCAAGTGTATTAGTCTATAAATCTCTTTTCCAAAACTCGTCATCTCTCCCATGTCTTATTCAACTAGTAGTTGAAATGTTTATTGCCTACATTTGACTCCCTCCTCTATGTTTAATATAACACACATACATTAATTATTCATTTCGGTTGCCTATCCTGACATTTGTTCTATACAAAGTATTTGAAAGTATTTGACTCTGATGTGTGCCACAGAAAAGTACTTGACTCAAAACACAAACACAAAATTAAGGAAATTAGAAGGGGGGGGGGGGTTGGCAGGGTCAAATACTTTCTATAGAACAAACTTCACATCAGGATAGGCAACCGAAATTAATAATGAATGTATGTGTGTTATATTAAACATAGAGGCGCGATCTGCACGTTGTAGCAAGTAGTCGCATTTCGCTTCGCTCCACAGGTAGTATTACATTTCATTTCATTTCATTACAGTACAACGGTTTGATTTGTTTGATCTTAGCATTTTTTTCTTAGCTAGCTACATAGCCGTCTTTGTATCAAAGATAATTGTGTAGTTTAGAGTAATTATCGAGGTTAGCTAGCCAGCTATTTTCGTCCTTCTAACGTAGTCAACACTGCTAGCTAGCCAGCTAGCCAACTTCTACCGAATAGCAGCACTGTAGAAACTATTACATTACAACGGAACGACTTCTTGGCACTGACGGAAACATGGATTACCACAGATAACACGCTACTCGTAACTTCGCTCTCTCCTCGCTGCCCACGTGTTCTCGCAACAGCCCCAGAAGCTTTCTGGTCAGCGCGGGTGGTGGCACTGGGAATTCCTCATCTGCTCCCAAAGTGGGACAGTATTCGTCTCTTTTCTCCGCCTGACCCATTCTGTCTTATCCGCACTCCTTTGAAATTCCATGCTTGTCACAGTTACCCAGCCCTTATCAAGTTTAACATCCTTATCTAGTTTATCGCCCTCCAGTTTCTCTCCGTTGGAGAGTTCACAATGAGCTTGAACGCCTTGACCTAATTCCTTTCCTGAGGATGGCTACCCTCTCAAGTTCTGGTGACTTTAAACCTCCCCACGTTACCTTGACTCATTCCTCTTCTCCTCCTCTTCTCCACTCCTCTCCTCTTTCGACTCATCACCCTCTCACCTTCCCCCTACTCACAAGGCAGGCAATACGCTTGACGCTTCATCTTTACTAGATGCTGTTTTCCACTAATTCATTGCAACTCCCCTCACAAGTCTCCGACCACTACCTGTGTTATCCTTTTCTCCCTCTCGCTCTCATCCACCAACTTCCCACAACTGACCCTTTACTCGGATGGGTTTTCGCGCCGTCCCAACCTTCGCTCTCTCTCCCCGCTACTCTCTCCTCTTCTCCTAATCATCTCCTTCTCTGCTTCAAACCTTCTCCACCTATCATCCTGATTCTGGCCCTCCCTCATACCCTCCTCTCTCCCTTTTCTGCATCCTTTGACTCTCTATGTCCCTATCCTCCAGGCCGGGCTCGGTCCTTCCCTCCTGCTTCGTGGGCTCACGACCGATTAGCGAGCTCACAGAACAGGGCTCCGGGCAGCCGAACGGAAATGGAGGAAACTCGCTCTCCCGCCGGACCTGGCATCCTTTCACTCCCTCCTCTCTACATTCTCCTCTTCTGTCTCTGCTGCTAAAGCCACTTTCTACCACTCTAAATTTCCAAGCATCTGCTCTAAACCCTAGGAAGCTTTTGCCACCTTCTTCCTTCCCTCCTTTTGGGAAAATCCTCCTCCCCCTCCTCCACCCCCCTCCTACCTCTCTGCGGATGACTTCGTCAAACCATTTGAAAAAGGAGGTCGACGACATCCGATCTCGTTTGCTTAAGTCAAACGACACCGCCTGGTTTCTGCTCACACTGCCCTACCCTGTGCTTTGACTCTCTTCTCTCGCCTCTCTCTCCAGATGAAATACTTTGCGTCTTGTGACGGCCGGACCGCCCAAACAACCTGCCCGCTTGACCCTATCCCCTCCTTCTTCTCCAGACCATTTCCGGAGACTTCTCCCTTAACCTCACCTCGCTCATCAAACTCATCCTTGGACCGCGGCTACGTCCCTTCTCGTCTTTCCAGAGAGCGAGAGTTGCACCCCTTCTGTAAAAACACCTACACTCGTCCCTCCGATGTCAAACAACTACAGACAGTATCCCTTCTTTCTTATCTCTCCAAAACTCTTTGAACGTCGCCGTCCTTGGCCAGCTCTACCTGCTATCTCTTCTCAGAATGACACTTCTTGATCCAAATCAGTTCAGGTCAAAGATTAGTCATGTCAACATGAGATCTGTCTTCTCTGTGTCACAGGAGGCGCTCCGCACTGCTAAGAGCTGACTCTCTCTTGCCTCTGCCTCTCATCCTTATCTCTAGACCTATCGGCTGCCTTTGATACTGTGAACCATCAGATCCTCCTCTCCACCCTCTCCGAGTTGGGCATCTCCGGCCGGCCCACGCTTGGATTGCGTTCCTAACCTGACAGGTCGCTCCTACCAGGTGGCGTGGCGAGAATCTGTCTCCGCTCCACGTGCTCTCACCACTGGTGTCCTGTTCTAGGCCCTCTCCTATTCTCGCTATACACCAAGTCACTTGGCTCTGTCATATCCTCACCATGGCCTCTCCTATCATTGCTATGCAGACGACACACAAGTTGATCTTCTCCTTTCCCCCCTCTGATAACCAGGTGGCGAATCGCATCTCTGCATGTCTGGCAGACATATCAGTGTGGATGACGGATCACCACCCTCAAGCTGAACCTCGGCAAGACGGAGCTGCTCTTCCTCCGGGGAAGGACTGCCCGTTCCATGATCTCGTCATCACGGTTGACAACTCCATTGTGTCCTCCTCCAGAGCGCTAAGAACCTTGCGTGATCCTGGACAACACCCTGTCGTTCTCAAACTCACATCAAGGCGGTGACCCGTTCCTGTAGGTTCATGCTCTACAACATTCGCAGAGTACGACCCTGCCTCACACAGGAAGCGGCGCAGGTCCTAATCCAGGCACTTGTCATCTCCCGTCTGGATTACTGCAACTCGCTGGTTGCTGGGCTCCCTGCCTGTGCCATTAAACCCCTACAACTCATCCAGAAACGCCGCAGCCCGTCTAGAGTGTTCAACCTTCCCAAGTTCTCTCACGTCACCCCGCTCCTCGCTCTCTCCACTGGCTTACCAGTTGAAAGCTCGCATCCGCTACAAGACCATGGTGCTTGCCCTACGGAGCTGTGAGGGGAACGGCACCTCCGTACCTTCAGGCTCTGATCGAGCCCTACACCAAACAAGGGCACTGCGTTCATCCACCTCTGGCCTGCTCGCCTCCCTACCTCTGAGGAAGTACAGTTCCCGCTCAGCCCAGTAAAACTGTTCGCTGCTCTCGCACCCCAATGGTGGAACAAACTCCCTCACGACGCCAGGTCAGCGGAGTCAATCACCACCTTCCGGAGACACCTGAAACCCCACCTCTTAGGAATACCTAGGATAGGATAATGTAATCCTTCTAACCCCCCCCTTAAAAGAGTTAGATTGCACTATTGTAAAGTGGTTGTTCCACTGGATATCATAAGGTGAATGCACCAATTTGTAAGTCGCTCTGGATAAGAGCGTCTGCTAAATGACTTAAATGTAATGTAATGTAAATGTTAACAGCTACTAAGATCAGTGAAATATAGTAGTAAACTAAACTGACAACGGAGTGAAGAGCAGAAATCTCAACTAGCAAACAAGTCTCAATCAAATTACATTTTATTGACATACACATGGTTAGCAGATGTTAATGGTCACATACACATGGTTAGCAGATGTTAATGGTCACACACACATGGTTAGCAGATGTTAATGGTCACATACACATGGTTAG
The DNA here is from genome assembly GCF_002910315.2 of Salvelinus sp. IW2-2015. Classification (NCBI taxonomy): domain Eukaryota; kingdom Metazoa; phylum Chordata; class Actinopteri; order Salmoniformes; family Salmonidae; genus Salvelinus; species Salvelinus sp. IW2-2015. Next base: position 231,809 of record NW_019943682.1, on the reverse strand, counting down.
CAGATGTTAATGGTCACATACACATGGTTAGCAGATGTTAATCGTGTAGCGAAATGCTTGTGCTTCTAGTTCTGACAATGCAGTAATAAACCAACAAGTAATCTAACCTAACATTCCACAACTACTACCTTACACACACACACAAGTGTAAAGGGATAAAGAATGTACATCAAGATATATGAATGAGTGATGGTACAGAACGGCATAGGCAAGATGCAGTAGATGGTATAAAGTACAGTATATACATATGAGATGATAATGTAGGGTATATAAACATAAAGTAAAAAAAGTGGCATAGTTTAAAGTGGTAGTGATACATTTTTACATAAATTTCCATCAGCGGCCACTAAATGTTAGTGGTGGCTGTTTAACAGTCTGAGGTGCCTTGAGATAGAAGCTGTTTTTCAGTCTCTCGGTCCAGCTTTGATGCACCTGTACTGACCTCGCCTTCTGGATGATAGCGGGGTGAACAGGCAGTGGCTCGGGTGGTTGTTGTCCTTGATGATCTTTATGGCCTCCTGTGACATCGGGTGGTGTAGGTTGTCTGGAGGGCAGGTAGTTTGCCCCTGGTGATGCGTTGTGCAGACCTCACTACTCTCTGGAGAGCCTTACGGTTGTGTGCAGAGCAGTTGCCGTACCAGGCGGTGATACAGCCCGACAGGATGCTCTCGATTGTGCATCTGTAGAAGTTTGTGAGTGCTTTTGGTGACAAGCCGAATTTCTTCAGCCTCCTGAGGTTGACGAGGCGCTGCTGCCGTCTTCACAACGCTGTCTGTGTGGCGACCAATTCAGTTTGTCCGTGATGTGTTACACCGAGGAACTTAAAACTTTCACCTTCACTACTGTCCCGTCGATGTGGAATGGGGGGTGCCTCTGCTGTTCCTGAAGTCCACAATCATCTCCTTTGTTTTGTTGACGTTGAGTGTGAGGTTATTTTCCTGACACCACACTCGAGGGCCCTCACCTCCTCCCTGTAGGCCGTCTCGTCGTTGTTGGTAATCAAGCCTACCACTGTAGTGTCGTCCGCAAACTTGATGATTGAGTTGGAGGCGTGCATGGCCATGCAGTCGTGGGTGAACAGGGAGTACAGGAGAGGGCTCAGAACGCACCCTTGTGGGCCCCAGTGTTGGAGGATCAGCGGGGTGGAGATGTTGTTACCTACCCTCACCACCTGGGGGCGGCCCGTCAGGAAGTCCAGGACCCAGTTGCACAGGGAGGTTCGAGACCCAGGGTCTCGATTCTTAATGACGAGTTTGGAGGGAACAAATGGTGTTAAATGCTGAGCTGTAGTCAATGAACAGCATTCTCACATAGGTATTCCTCTCTGTCCAGATGGGTTAGGGCAGTGTGCAGTGAGGTTGCGATTGCGTCGTCTGTGGACCTATTGGGTCGGTAAGCAAATTGGAGTGGGTCTAGGGTGTCAGGTAGGGTGGAGGTAATATGGTCCTTGACTAGTCTCTCAAAGCACTTCATGATGACGGAAGTGAGTGCTACGGGGCGGTAGTCATTTAGCTCAGTTACCTTAGCTTTCTTGGGAACAGGAACAATGGTGGCCCTCTTGAAGCATGTGGGAACAGCAGACTGGGATAAGGATTGATTGAATATGTCCTTAAACACACCAGCCAGCTGGTCTGCGCATGCTCTGAGGATGCGGCTGGGAATGCTGTCTGGGCCTGCAGCCTTGCGGGAGTTAATATGTTTACATGTGACTAAAGTCAATGTGAAATGGCTAGCTAGCCATGGCCTTTTTGGGAGCGATGGGTAACAATGCTTCGTGGGTGTCAGTTGTTGATGTGTGCAGAGGGTCCCTGGTTCGCGCCAGGATATGGGCGAGGGACGGACGTAAAGGTATACTGTTACATTTAAATGCTTTAAATGTTTTACTCACCTCGGCTGCAGTGAAGGAGAGCCCGCAGGTTTTGGTAGCGGGCCGTGTCAGTGGCACTGTATTGTCCTCAAAGTGAGCAAAAAAGTTATTTAGTCTGTCTGGGAGCAAGACATCCTGGTCCGCGATGGGGCTGGTTTTCTTTTTGTAATCCGTGATTGACTGTAGACCCTGCCACATACCTCTTGTGTCTGAGCTGTTGAATTGCGACTCTACTTTGTCTCTATACTGGCACTTAGCTTGTTTGATTGCCTTGCGGAGGGAATAGCTACACTGTTTGTATTCGGTCATGTTTCCGGTCACCTTGCCTGGTTAAAAGCAGTGGTTCGCGCGCTTTCAGTTTCACCGAATGCTGCCATCAATCCACGGTTTTCTGGTTTGGGAATGTTTTAATCGTTGCTGTGGGTACGACATCGCCAATGCACTTTCTAATGAACTCGCCTCACCGAATCAGCGTATTCGTCAATGTTGTTGTTTGACGCAAGGCGGAACATATCTCAATCCACGTGATCGAAGCAGTCTTGAAGCGTGGAATCAGATTGGTCGGACAGCGTTGAACAGACCTGAGCGAGGGAGCTTGTTGTTTTAGTTTCTGTTTGTAGGCGGAAGCAACAAATGGAGTCGTGGTCAGCTTTTCCGAAAGGAGGGCGGGGGAGGGCCTTATATGCGTCGCGGAAGTTAGAATAACAATGATCCAGGTTTTTACCAGCCCTGGTAGCACAATCGATATGCTGATAGAATTTAGGGAGTTTTGTTTTCAGATTAGCCTTATTAAAATCCCCAGCTACGATGAATGCAGCCTCAGGGTGTGTGGTTTCCAGTTTACATAGAGTCAGATAAAGTTCGTTCAGGGCCATCGATGTGTCTGCTTAGGGGGAATATATACAGCTGTGATTATAAACAAAGAGAATTCCCTTGGTAGATAATGCGGTTGACATTTGATTGTGAGGAATTCTAAGTCAGGTGAACAGAATGACTTGAGTTCCTGTATGTTGTTATGATCATACCAGTCTCGTTAATCATAAGGCATACACCCCCGCCCCTCTTCTTACCAGAAAAGATGTTGTTTTCTGTCGGCGCGATGCGTGAAGAAACTAGCTGGCTGCACCGACTCCGTTAGCGTCTCTCGAGTGAGCCATGTTTCCGTGAAGCAAAGAACTTTACAGTCTCTTATGTCTCTCTGGAATGCTACCCTTGCTCGGATTTCATCAACCTTGTTGTCAAGAGACTGGACATTGGCGAGTAGTATGCTAGGGAGTGGAGTGCGATGTGCCCGTCTCCGAAGCCTGACCAGAAGACTGCTTCGTTTTCCCCTTTTACGGTGTCGTTGTTTAGGGTCGCCGGCTGGGATCAGATCCATTGTATTGGGTGGAAGGCAAAACACAGGATCCGCTTCGGGAGAGTCATATTCCTGGTTGTAACGATGGTGAGTTGACGTTGCTCTTATATTCAGTAGTTCCTCCCGACTGTATGTAATGAAACCTAAGATTACCTGAGGTACCAATGTAAGAAATAACACGTAAAAAAAACAAAATACTGCATAGTTTCCTAGTTTCCTAGGAACGTGAAGCGAGGCGGCCATCTCTGTCGGCGCCGGAAGGGGGGGGGTACAATCAGGCCAGATGTGAGTCAGACGTTTGTCCTACCTGGGTACATAATTTAAAAGTATGGCCGATATGTATTGGGGTGCAAAAGCGTGATTTGATTTGAAAACCAATAGAAACATTTTTAAAGTAATTATTAAACTCACAGGCAGCCAGTGCAGAGACTTTAAAACCAGTGTGATGTGTGTTCTCCGTCTGGTCTTGGTCAGTACCCTGCAGCATTCTATATGTTTTACAGTTGACCAGACGATACAATGTCACAGATATAAAGATGAGTCCTCTACCTCAATGGGCATTACCCTAATCTATAATGTCACAGATATAAAGACCTATCTGTATAGGCATTACCCTAATCTTAACACTCACTAAACTATACTTAACCGTAACATAATTTAGAACTATTCAAAAGGACGGTCGGAGGTAAAATCTTAAGTAAAATATAAACCCTACTCCATATGAGATAGTCTAAACTCACCAAGAAAACAATGGGAGGTAAATCCTCAAAGGAAGTCCCGGGATTAACCGGGGATGAAAAGGTATATGGAGTCTAAGTAAACTGTAAGGAAGATTTAATTACTCATAAAAAGGAATGAAGGAAGAAGTATGGTTTTGAAGGGCGCCTAGATGTAGATCAACTAGAAACTATGATACAGCAGATACATAAGACGTGTGTAGATAATCAAGGGAAACAGCAGGTTGAGGGTTAGATATAGTGTGGCTGTCAGAAGCCCGGAAAAGAAGGCAAGAAGGCAAGAAGGCAAGTGTAAAGAAAGAAGAATAAAGTGATAAAGAAGCAGAGGGAGCAAGACAGAGAGAGAGAGACAGAGACAACGAGAGCGAGAGCAGAGATACAGTTTCAAGCTAGACACAGGGATACCGGAGATGTTATGGTTAAAAGGAAGTGGGATTTATTAAAGGAGTTTTACCTGTAACTGTTACTCCTAAATTATTTTATTGACCTTATTGATGGCAGTATTTATTGAAACCAGAAGTAATAGCAGGGATTATACCTCTGTTTAATTAAATCATGGATAATGTTATTATTGGAGGAGAAGATGTTTTTTGAAACTTGTCCATGTTTTAAGTCCAAAAGGCCGTTAGTGGGATGGAGAATGGTGCTGGACTTATAAGGAGTAAATAGAAGTATTATTTTAAGCGTCCCTGATTCTAGTACTCTCCTAAATTTGGTAAAATTAGATAGTAGATATTTCTCTGTGATTGATTTGGTAAATGAGTTTCTTAAATTCTAATTTACCCAGATAGTTAGGTTTGAATTACAAGTTTTATTCTCCCTTAGGTAGTTAGCTGTTGTTGTATGTAGATGATATTTTTGTGAGAAATTTTACACAACAAAAAAAAGCTGTAAAATGGATTTTATAATATTATTATACTTTTTAGTTGAATAAGGTTATAAAGTTACCAAGAATACGTTTTAATTATGGTAGACGTATGTTAAGTATTTAGGACATATTTTAAGACAACACGGGACATAGATGAAGAAAGAAAAACAGGGATTTTATAAGCGTTAAAATGAATTATGAAAAGAGATATGATGCAGTTCTTAGGGAATTATGTTGGAATGGAATTATTATTAGGTAAATTACTGTCGATACTATGTCCACACTATTAAATATCAATGCAGTATGACTAATGACGATGTGGCCCAAAGACTGACTGGGTTAGTAACTTTATTTAACATGTTTTTAATCTTTTGACAACAGTGACGGTATGTAAAACAATTTATGATATAACACAATGGATGGCTAATTCATCATACTGCATTGATATTTGATATTATTTATAAAGTGTTATGCTTTGTTTTGTTTTAGATTTAATGTTTTGCAGGCCAACGGTGTTTCCATGTGCTGTAACTAGGAATGAAGACAAACGGGTCCAACAGAGTGAAGAACACAAACTGGAAGTGCCGTATTTGTTGTTGAAAATGTTATATATATATATAATGCTAAACCCCATCCACACTGAAGAGGCTCTGACGTGTACATCAACCAGGGATAAAGAGGAAGTTAACACTGTGAAATGTTTTGTACTTATTTTGAAGTTAAGTGTCTGTTGACATGTTGGAAAAGATGAAAGGTCTACAATTTCTGTTAAATTTGTCAATATTCTGTTTTAATTCATTGATTTTCTGGCCACCATTACTGTGGTTACATGTTCAGTACATGTATGTATTGACCAGCAAACTCACTGCAGCCTACCTCACCAGCTCACTCTCCATCCCTGCTTTGGACAATTAATAACATGACTCTCGTACTTTGCCCTTTATGGTTGATATTAACGACGAAAGGAGATATTATCTGTCTCTCTTCTACTGTGTACCGCTGTTAAATACTGTGGAAAAATACTTAAGGACAAAGGAATATAAGTACTCAGAACTACTAATTATTATAGATAAACATTCAAGAAAAGGGGAAACACAACACTGGACTGAACCTCCTTATTGTCCAACTAATATTAATGTACAACAATATAGAAGAGACATGACTAGAGGTTATGCAATATGGCTGTATATCCACTACACGCTTCTTGAAATTAACATGACCAAGGAGCTTTAGAAATGTAAAAATATGAAAAATGTACGTTCCATCATTCTGCACCATGTTTGAAGTCAGAAGGTCACATGACCAAGGAGCTATTGAAATTCAAAAATGTAAAAAATTATTTAAAATAGTGCCAGGTGTAAAAAGACAAAAAATAAATGTGTGCAATGTATGTCTATGCCATCCGGTTAGCTAGAAACAGTTTTTGAAAGTTTTAGGAGTAATGGTTAAATAGCTATTGGAATTTGAAAAAATTGATTTGTCACTATGTTGACGGTCCCTATCTGTTGTTGGTAGAGTAAGGAAAACTACCGTTGAATATCCAACCTGAAACTGTCTTTACCTCGGTCAAGACATCGTATATATTCTACACTCGGTTTTGACCCTGCACTTGAATTCGCCCCGTTTCTTTCTTGTTAATATTATGTTCAGATAATAAAATAGCCTACAGGCTAAATAATGAAGGAATAATGTTGTGGCTTACCTGTCGTTATCAATGAAACACTGATGAACAGAATCCCAAAACACCAGGCCGCCGAGGTCGGAAACGTCTTCATTTCACTAACAAATCAAGTCTGACTCCAAGGTAAAGCTGTTTGTAACTGGTGAATAAAACTATTTGGAGTTTAGAAAAATAAACCAAAACAGTTGAAAGGATAATTTGTCAACTAACAGAATGTAACATGACGTCTGTTCCAAGAAATAACGGAGGAAAAGTGTGGTGGAGTTTCACACTTTACTTTCACTTTCACTCACAGTACTTCCAGTTGAATATCACCTCGGGATATCTAGATCCCTCTAGTGTTCTGATATGGACATTAACTTCATGTCATCTCGCGATATCTAGCTTCATCTAGTGTTCTGATATGGACATTAACTTCATGTCATCTCGCGATATCTACCCAGGTGAAGTATATCTAAATACTAACAGCCAGGGAGTATATCTATAAATCTACAGCCCCGGGAGTATACTATAATCTACTACAGCCCAGGGAAGTAATCTTATAATATCTAAGCCCAGGGAGTATAATCTATAATCACATCCCCAGGGATATATCTATATGATATCTCCCAGGAGAACTTTATCGTACAGCCCCAGGGAGTATAATCTATAATATCTACAGTCCCCAGAAGGTATATCTATAATACTACAGCCCCCAGGAGTATATATTACTACAGTAGGCAGATATCTAAATCATGCTCGACCCCAGGGGAGTATATCTATAATATATTACACACCCCAGCGGAGTATATCCACGGCGTAAAATATAAATAGTCTACATCCCCAGGGAGTATATCTATAATATCTACAGCCCCAGGGAGATATATCTATAATATCTAACAGCCCCCCAGGGAGTATATCTATAGCCCCCCAGTGAGTTATCTATAATATCTACAGCCCCAGGGAGTATATCTAATAATATCTACAGCCCCCAGGGAGTATATCTATAAATCTACAGCCCCAGGGAGTATATTATAATATCTACAGCCCCAGGGATATATCTAACTAGCCCCCAGTGAGTATATCTATAATATCTACAGCCCCCAGGGAGTATATCTATATATATACAGCCCCAGGGAGTAAATATCTATATTATCTACAGCCCCCAGGGAAAATCTATAATATCTACAGCCCCAGGGATTATATCTATAATATCTACAGCCCCCAGGGAGTATATCTTAATAAATATCTACAGCCCCCAGGGAGTAATAATCTACAATATCTCAGCCCCCAGGGAGTATATCTACAATATCTACAGCCCCCAGGGAGTAATATCTATAATATCTACCGCCCCCAGGGAGTATATCTATTCGCGCCCCAGGGAGTATATATCTAATAATATCTGACAGCCCCCAGGGAGTATATCGTATATTTTCTAACCGTAATCTATAATATCTACAGCCCACAGGGAGTAATCTACGCCCGGGAGTATATCTATAATATCTAAAGCCCCCAGGGAGTATATCTATAATATCTACATCCCCAGGGAGTATATCTACTGCCCCAGGGAGTATATCTATAATATCTACAGCCCCAGGGAGTATATCTAATAATATCTACATCCCAGGGAGTATATCTATAATCTAAGCCGGGAGTATATCTATAAATACTACAGCCCCCAGGAGTATACTTATATCTTACAATCCCCCAGGGAGTATACTTCTATAAATATCTACAGCCCCAGGGAGTATATCTATAATATCTACAGCCCAGGGAGTAGATTCTATAATATCTACAGCCGCCCCAGGGAGTATATCTATAATATCTACAGCCCCCAGGGAGTATATCTATATATCTAAGCACCCAGGGAGTACTAATATATATCTACACCCCCAGGGAGTATATCTAACTGACACCCCAGTATCAGCCCGGAGTATATCTATAATATCTACAGCCCCAGGGAGTATATCTATAATATCTACATCGCCCCAGGGAGTAATATCTTATATATCTACACCCCAGGAGTATATCTATAATATCTACATGCCCCAGGGAGTAATTAATAATATTCTACAGCCCCCAAGGGAGTATATCTAAATTATCTACATGCCCCAGGGAGTAATATCTACAATATCTACAGCCCCCCAGGGAGTATATCTTATAATATCTAACCCCCAGGGAGTATATCTACAAATCTACAGCCCCAGGGATGTATATCCAATATTCTACAGCCCCCAGGAGTTATCTACGCCCCAGGGAGTATATTATAATACTACAGCCCCCAGGGAGTATATCTATAATATCTACAGCCCCAGGGAGTATTATCTATAATATACTACAGCCCCAGGGAGATATCTATAATATCTACAGCCCCAGGGAGTATATCTACAGCCCCAGGGAGTATATTCATAATATCTAAAGCCCCCAAGGGAGTATATCTATAATATCAATCCCCAGGGTGTAATATCTACTGCCCCCAGGGAGTATATCTATAATATCTACAGCCCCCAGGGAGTATATCTATAATATCTACATCCCCAGGGAGTATATCTATAATATCTTACAGCCCCAGGGAGTATATCTAATAATATCTACAGCCCCCAGGGAGTATATCTAAATATCTACAGCCCCCAGGGAGTATATCATAAATTTCAGCCCCCAGGGAGTAATTATCTACAGCCCTCAGGGAGTATATCTATAATATCTACAGCCCCAGGAACATATCTATAATATCTAGCAGCCCCAGGGAGTATATCTATAAATCTACAGCCCCAGGGAGAATATCTATAATATCTACAGCCCCCAGGGAGTATATCTACAGCCCCCAGTGAGTATATCTATAATATCTACAACGCCCAGGAGTAATATCTAAAATATCTACAGCCCCCAGGGAGTATATCTATAATATCTACAAGCCCCCAGGGAGTATATCTATAATATCTACAGCCCCCAGGGAGTATATCTAACAGCCCCCAGGAGTATATCTATAATATCTACAAGCCCCCAGGGAGTAAATCTATAATATATACAGCCCCCAGGGAGTATATCTATATATCTACAGCCCCCAGGGAGTAAATCTATAATATCTACAGCCCCCAGGGATTATATCTATAATATCTACAGCCCCCAGGGAGTATATCTATAATACTAACAGCCCCCAGGGAGTCATATCTAAATATCTACAGCCCAGGGAGTATATCTATAATATCTACAGCCCCAGGGAGTAATCTACAATATCTACAGCCCCCAGGGATTATATCTATATATCTACAAGCCCCAGGGAGTATATCTACGGCCCCAGGGAGTAATATTCTATAATACCTACAGCCCCGGGAGTATATCTATAATCATCTACAGCCCCCAGGGATGTATATCTATAATATCTACAGCCCCCGGGAGTATATCTACACCCCCCAGGGAGTATATCTAGCCCCAGGGGTATATCTATAATATCTAAAGCCCCCAGGGAGTAATCTATATATCTACATCCCCAGGGAGTCTATCTACTGCCCCAGGGAGTATATCTATAATATCTACAGCCCCCAGGGAGTATATCTATAATATCTACATCCCCCAGGGAGTATATCTATAATATCTAACCCCCAGGGAGTATATCTATAATTCTACAGCCCCCAGAGTAATATCTATAATATCTACATCCCCAGGGAGTATATTCTATAATATCTACAGCCCCCAGGGAGTATATCTATAATATCTACAGCCCCAGGGAGTATATCTATAAATATCTACATCCCCAGGGAGTATATCTATATATCTACAGCCCCCAGGGAGTATAATCTATCAGCCCCAGGGAGTATATCATAATATCTAAAGCCCCAGGGAGTATATCTATAATATCGAACATCCCCCAGGGAGTATATCTACGGCACCCCAGGGAGTATATCTATAATATCTTACAGCCCCCAGGGAGTTATTCTATAGATATCTACAGCCCCCAGGGAGTATATCTATAATATCTACATCCCCCAGGGAGTATATCTATAATATCTACAGCCCAGGGATATATCTATAAACTACCCCCCAGGGAGTATATCTATTATCATTATATCAAGCCCCCAGGGAGTATATCTATAATATCTACAGCCCCCAGGAGTATATCTAAAATTCTACAGCCCCCAGGGAGTATATCTACAAATATCTACAGCCCCCAGGGAGTAATATCTAAATATCTACAGCCCCCAGGGAGTATATCTATAATATCTACAAGCCCCCAGGAGTATAGCTATAATATCCAGCCCCCAGGGAGATATCTACAATACTACAGCCCCGAGGGAGATTATACTATAATATCTACAGCCCCCAGGGAGTAATCTACGGCCCCAGGAAGTATATCTATAATACTACAGCCCCCAGGGAGTACATATCTATAATATCTACAGCCCCCAGGGAGTAATCTATATATTACAGCCCCCAGGGAGTATAATCTATAGATATTCTACAGCCCCCAGGGAGTAATCTACAGCCCCTCAGGGAGTATATCTATAATATCTAAGCCCCCAGGGAGTATATTATCTACATGCCCCCAGGGAGTATATCTATAAATATCTACAGTCCCCCAGGGAGTATTCTATATATCTACACCCCAGGGAGTATATTCTTATAATATCTACAGCACCCCAGGAGAGTATATCTATAATACTTACACCCCCAGGGAGTATATCTATAATATCTACATCCCAGGGAGTATATCTATAATATCTACAGCCCCAGGGAGTATATCTATAAATACTACAGCCCCCAGGAGTAAATCTATACTACAGCCCTCCAGGGAGTATATCTATAATATCTACAAGCCCCAGAGGGAGTAATATCTAACAACCCCCAGGGAGTATATCTATAATATCATAAATCCCCACTGGGAGTATTAATCTTATAATACTACATGCCCCCAGGAGTATATCTATCTAGCTCCAGGGAGTATCTATATACTCAGCCCCCAGGGAGTATATCTATAATATCTACACCCCAGGGAGTAATATCTATAATATCTACAGCCCCAGGAGTATATCTATAATATCTAACAGCCCCCAGGGAGTATATCTATAATATCTACATCCCCAGGGAGTATAATCTATAATAATCTACAGCCCCCAGGGAGTATACTATAAATCTACAGCCCCCAGGGAGTATATCTATAATATCTACACGCGCCAGGGAGTATATCTATTTACTATCAGCCCCAGGGAGTATATCTATAATATCTACACCCCAGGGAGTTATCTATAATATCTACTACAGCCCCCAGGGAGTTATCTACTAATAATCTACAGCCCCAGGGAGTATATCTATAATCTCTACATGCCCCAGGGAGTATATCTATCATATCTCATCCCCCAGGGAGTATAATATCTATAATTACTCTTACCACAGCCCCAGGAGTATATCTATAATATCTACAGCCCCCAGGGAGTATATCTATAATATCTACACCCCCAGGGAGTATATCTTATTATCTACAGCCCCCAGGGAGTATATCTATAATATTATTACAGCCCCAGGGAGTATATCTATAATATCTACAGCCCCAGGGAGTATATCTATATACTACTACAGCCCCCAGGGATATATCTACAGCCCCCAGGGAGTATATCTATAATATCCTACAGCCCCCAGGGAGTATATTCTACATAGTATATCTACTACTCCCACCCAGG